>NC_091174.1:43213509-43393509 GCF_040958095.1 Procambarus clarkii | reverse complement strand
GCCGAGGCTATTTGAACCACCCCACCGCCGGCACTCGGATAGTAATCTTGGGCATAGCATTTTACCAAATCACCTCATTCTTTGGGGCACACGTGAGGAACACAAATGCGAACAAGCCTGAATGGTCCCCAGGACAATATGCAACTGAAAACTCACACCCCAAAAGTGACTCGAACCCATACTCCCAGATGCCACGCAACTGGTATGTACAAGACGCCTTAATCCACTTGACCATCACGACCGGACATAATGATTTGGTAAAATGCTATGCCCAAGATTACTATCCGAGTGCCGGCGGTGGGGTGGTTCAAATAGCCTCGGCTATCACCTCATTATGTCCGGTCGTGATGGTCAAGTGGATTAAGGCGTCTTGTACATACCAGTTGCGTGGCATCTGGGAGTATGGGTTCGAGTCACTTCTGGGGTGTGAGTTTTCAGTTATATATATATATATATATATATATATATATATATATATATATATATATATATATATATATATATATATATATATTATATATATATATATATATATATATATATATATATATATATATATATATATATATATGTCGTACCTAGTAGCCAGAACGCACTTCTCAGCCTACTATGCAAAGCCCGATTTGCCTAATAAGCCAAGTTTTCCTGAATTAATATATTTTCTCTATTTTTTTTCTTATGAAAAGAGAAAGCTACACATTTCATTATGTAAGAGGTCAATTATTTTTTATTGGAGTTAAAATTAACGTAGATATATGACCGAACCTAACCAACCCTACCTAACCTAACCTAACCTAACCTATCTTTATAGGTTAGGTAGCCGAAAAAGGTAGGTTAGGTTAGGTTAGGTTGGTTTGGTAGTCGAAAAATAAATAATTCATGAAAACTTGGCTTATTAAGCAAATCGGGCCTTGCATAGTAGGCTGAGAAGTGCGTTCTGGCTACTAGGTACGACATATATATATATATATATATATATGTCGTACCTAATAGCCAGAACGCACTTCTCAGCCTACTATTCAAGGCCCGATTTGCCTAATAAGCCAAGTTTTCATGAATTAATGTTTTTTCGTCTACCTAACCTACCTAACCTAACCTAACCTAGCTTTTCTTGGCTACCTAACCTAACCTTACCCATAAATATAGGTTAGGTTAGGTTAGGTAGGGTTGGTTAGGTTCGGTCATATATCTACGTTAATTTTAACTCCAATAAAAAAAAATTGACCTCATACATAGAGAAAAGGGTTGCTTTATCATTTCATAAGAAAAAAATTATAGTAAATATATTAATTCAGGAAAACTTGGCTTATTAGGCAAATCGGGCCTTGAATAGTAGGCTGAGAAGTGAGTTCTGGCTACTAGGTACGACATATATATATATATATATATATATATATATATATATATATATATATATATATATATATATATATGTCGTACCTAGTAGCCAGAACGCACTTCTCTGCCTACTATGCAAGGCCCGATTTGCCTAATAAGCCAAGTTTTCATGAATTAATTGTTTTTCGACTACCTAACCTACCTAAGCAAACCTAACCTAACTTTTTCGGCTACCTAACCTAACCTAACCTAAAAAGATAGGTTAGGTTAGGTTAGGTAGGGTTGGTTAGGTTTGGTCATATATCTACGTTAAATTTAACTCCAATAAAAAAATATTGACCTCATACATAATGAAATGGGTAGCTTTATCATCTCATAAGAAAAAAAATTGAGAAAATATAATAATTCAGGAAAACTTGGCTTATTAGGCAAATCGGGCCTTGCATAGTAGGCCGAGAAGTGCGTTCTGGCTACTAGGTACGACATATATATATATATATATATATATATATATATATATATATATATATATATATATATATATATATATATATATATATATATATATATATATATATTTTGGTAGTAGTCTTTCCTGTAGACATATATTATTAAATATGACCGAAAAAGTAAGGTTAATAATTCTAACACGAATTTTTTCATTTGCTCATTAATACCCATCCAGGTGCCTGCGGAACCTTTCCACAGACTCATCATAGACTGTGTTGATCCTTTACCCCGGACCAGTTCTGGCAACGCCTATATATTAACTATCATGTGTCCCTCCACCAGATTCCCCAAAGCAGTTCCAGTAAAGAACATTACGGATGCTACTGTGGTGAAACAACTATTGAAGATCTTCACCCAGTATGGATTTCCATGAGAGGTTCAAAGCGACTGTGGCACCAACTTCACCAGTGATCTCTTCAAGAAGACACTGGAAGAGTTCAACATCACACAGGTATTATCCAGCCCCTATCATCCTGCTTCACAGGGTTCTCTTGAACGCAGTCATCAGACTATTAAAGCACTCCTAAAGAAATTCTTCAATGACACCTTGAAGGACTGGGATAAACAACTTGATCTCATTATGTGCATTTTTAGAACTCTCCCCAATGAGTCTCTAGGAGTATCTCCTTATGAGATGTTCTACGGACGTAAGTGCAGTACTCCTCTCAAAGCTTTTATGGACTCTCTACGTAATGCCACCTTCAGTGACCCTCAGAATGTGCCCCAGTTTCTTCAAAACCTAAAACACATTCTAGAGAGAGTACGTAAATTTGCTAATGACAATCTATTGAAAGCACAGGAGAGGATGAAGACTCATTTTGACCAAAGCAGCAAATTAAGGAAATTTAAACCAGGAGACTTCGTGTTGGTATATTTTCCTATCCCAGGTTCTCCATTGCAAAACAAGTTTTCAGGACCCTACCGCATCAAGGAGGGCAGAAACAACCACAACTACGTTCTTGAGACTCCAGATAGGCGGCGGAAGACCCAGTTGTGCCACGTCAACCTCCTGAAGCAGTATCAAGGTACTCCCCCCACTATGTTGGTATCAGTCTCCACATTTAAAGGTCCATACCTCCACAGTGAAACTTTCCCTGCTTCTCCCGAAAGCACTAACACTGAGTCGGTGCTTTCCAACTCGGAAATCCTTACTAATCTTCATACCTATTTACAGGACAGTAATAGTGCACCTCTCATCAGAATCTTCAAGGAACACCAGAAGTTGTTCAGCAATGATCCACAAGAGTGTAATGTGGTTCAGCACGACATCCAACTACTCCCCGACACCCGGCCGATTCGTCAACCTTTCTACCGAATCAGCCCGAGTAAGAAGGAAGTCATGCGTGCTGAGGTACAGTACCTCCTGGATCATGAGCTGGCCACCCCTTGTGAGTCCCATTGGGCCTCACCCTGCATCTTGGTGCCGAAACCACATGGTAAGGTGAGGTTATGTACCGATTATCGGAAATTGAATCTTGTGACTATCAAGGATGCGTACCCCTTACCTAGAATATATGACATCCTTGACGCCATTGGTAATGCGAGGTATCTATCGAAGCTGGACTTACTAAAAGGATACTACCAAGTATGTTTGACAGAGCGAGCTAAGGAAATATCTGCCTTTTCCACTCCTTTTGGCCTTTACAGATACGAACGCCTTCCATTTGGACTATGTAATGCTCCGGCCACCTTTCAGCGAGCTGTCACCCGCGTCATCCAGGGCTTAGATAACACCTACGCCTACTTGGATGATATCATTGTGGCAACCAACACCTGGAGCGAACATCTGCTCCAGCTGCAACGATTGTTTGTCAAGCTCCTGACAGCCGGCCTCACCATCAACTTGGGCAAGTCCACCTTTGCCAAAGGTAAAGTCCGTTATCTTGGTCATGAGATAGGAAGTGGCAGCCTAGCTCCGTTAATCATACATACCCAAGCCATCCAGCATTACCCACAGCCTACCACCAGGAAGCAGCTCCTGCGCTTCCTTGGTCTTGCCTCCTACTACCGTAGGTTTGTGAAGAACTTTAGTACGGTGGCGACACCATTGATCACTTTAACCAGCCCCAAGCAACGGTATCATTGGACCATTCAGCAAACCATTGCTTATGAACAACTTACATTCCTGCTCTGTTCTTATCCCATTCTCGCCTCGCCAGATATCACGAAGCCTTTAGATATCCTGATGCATCAGATATCCTGATGCAACAACGAGGCGAGGAGATTCTACCTGTTAGCTACTACAGCTACTAGTTAAAACCCCACCAGAGGAACTACAGCACGATCGAAAAGGAGCTACTCTCCATCGTCCTGAACTTGTAGCACTTCAAGCCATACCTGCAAAGTGCTCGGTCTACCACCATCTACTCGGACCACAATCCCCTACGCTTCCTGCAGCAAGCCCAATTCAACAATCAACGGCTTCTATGATGGGCTTTATATCTGCAGAATTTCAACCTGGAGATCTTCTACATCAAGGGTTCTGACAACATCATAGCAGACGCCCCTCTCCAGAGTCTATGAGGTAGAGGCAGCTCCACCTACCACTCTACCACCTGAAGACGTAACTTCACCAGGAACCGCAGGCTTCGGGGGAGAGTTGTGACGATAATCTCTTTCAAGAGAGATTGAGCCTGTTCTTCCCTACCTAAAGTTACGTCCAGTAGACAAGTATAAGCTACATTCAAGATACGTCACCAGTAGCACAAAACGTTTTGACCAGTAGGCAAAACGTACCCTAAACCCCCAACTCCACACACCCTCCATGCCGGCTCGTCGTCAACCAGCCAACTCCCCATCCCAGCCTGCCTGCTCCTGATTGGTGACTCGCCGACTGCACACCTGCACACTGCACCTCAGCGCCATCTACCTGATTCGATGTCTGAGCCTGGACTAGCCATCAACTTCAGAATATTCTTTGTGCTCTAAGAGTTGACATCTCTCTCTGGCATACTAAGCTCTCTGGCTTTTGTATACTAAGGGAGGTCTCAGCCATAGCCAATATTCTCAGCACCATTTTACCATTTACTATTTTGTCTCACATTGTTTTTGCATTATCTTTGTTATTTAATTGCACTATTCATTTCCCCGAGATTTGTCTTTATTTTTATTTATGTTTAAAGTATATATTAAAGTTTCATTGTTCATACTTTGTGTTTTACGTGTTCCTCCTTCTCACTTACCACAGACAACAGGCAAGCAGTCTATCTTTTTTTTTTGTAAGTGTGACCAGGCATTGACACCTGCCATTGGAGGACTGCCGAACATCTACACTCCAACACTTTCCCGTCACACTAGCTTTTACTGTCTTTGTGTTGGTACGGGGTTTTGAAGTAGGTAGAATGTAATTATGTGTTAACTGGCTGTTGATTGCGGACTTTTTGATTTGTAGGGTCTTGCTGATGCCCAGTCTTCTGTTGTCTGTATACCTGTCGATTATTTTAGTGTTGCTTGTTGAGATTTCTATGGTGATGGTAAGATTGTGTGAGGAGATCATATGCTCCTTGGTGGAGCCCTGTTGCTTGTTCATTGTTAATTGCCTAGTGAGAGACACATATTGTTGTCTTGCCTATATACTGAGATCTTTGGGGCTGACAGTCACCAAGTGGGCATGGCATAGGCATAGAAGGCATAGACGACGTTGGTCTCTTTAAAGGCATTTTGTTTGGTGTCTGGAGAGCTCTTCATAAATAGGATGGCGGTCTTCTTGTTTTTGTAGTTAATTGCTAATTGTGTCTCTTGGTATGTATCTGTGGGGATAACGTTCATTTCAATAATATCTTTGAGGGAAATTTCTTTCGTTTTATGAGCTGTTGAAAAGAAGTTCCTGTAAAACAACCTAATAAGAGGTACAGGTGTTATTTTGGTGGATTCTTCTTAGGTTGCATGGCACGTCACCTTTCTTTTAATGACGTCTTCAACATGAGAATGTTGTTGTGTTGTCCCCTCATTCATTCAACACCATTCAACAATGTGAATGGTGTTGAATGAATGAGGGGAAGGAACGGAGGGAAAGCGGTTGCAGAGAAACTTGAGGGATAGGAGGGGAGGTGAAGAGGAAGTGAAAGGGAAGGAGGGAATGGAAACAAGAACTGGAGGGGAAGGAGGGGAGGGAAAGAGGTTGTGGAGGAACAAGAAAGGTTTTCTGCCTCCACTATTAGCATCCATGTTGAGATTTCATCCGATCCCACAGCCTTAGTCACATCACGATCGATCAGATACCTCCTATCCTCATCTCTGGTAATTTCTATCTCTTCCAAGGCCGCTTGGTTTATCACTACCCCTCGTAGTTCAACCCGTTCTCGCAAATTTAATAAGTCAATATTGACTTATTAAATATGTGCATAGGTGACATACTTAACATAATAGATACCCTTAAAAAGATTCATAGAAAACACCGACCTTACCTAACCTTGTTAGTATCTTAAGATAAGCATCTTATTGCTTCGTAATTACAATTATTACCTAACCTATAATAGGTATAGGTTAAGTAATAATTGTAATTACGAAGCAATAAGATGCTTATCTTAAGATACTAACAAGGTTAGGTAAGGTCGATGTTTTCTATGAATCTTTTTAGGGGTATCTATTATGTTTAGTATATCACCTATGCACGTAGTTAATAAGTCAATATTGACTTTACGAATTTGCGAGAACGGGTTGCGTAGTTCACGGAACTTCTCCTCGCACTATTTTGAAGACCTCCTGGATTCTCTTTTTGAGCTCTTCACACACCTCTTTGTTATTCTCTATGTACCAATCTTCTCCCTTTTTTAGTTTCATCACATGGCATTTCACTGTTGTTGGCCTGATGTCGTTGTATATCAGTTTTGGTTGGGTCTTGGCTTGTATGTGCCTTCTACAGTTTCCTTAATTCTTGTGCTAAATTCTGATGTTCTTATATAAGAGGTTTGGGTGAAAATAAATAAATGCTGCTGTGTATGCCAAAAGGCCTTCAACAGTTTCCTTCATTCTTAAGGTAAGGACTACTCTGATTATAATAGAGTATGGACATGTATATGTACGGGATTGTATAGATACAAATAGGTGCGTCTCTGAATAGGTTTCTTAATACTTGTAGGTGACATGATTGGTTTGGATACAAGTAGGATGTTGAACTAAGCAATCTTTACTGGACATCGAAAATTATATACTACAAATTAGCAATGTTTGGATAATCAATTTCTTTATTCAAATAAGCAATCCTAATGTAGAAACAAAAAAAATATTTGGTATATATAAGCAATCTTGGAATAGAAAGAAAAACAATTTCCAATTAAAATAAGCAATCATTAACTAGTAACCCAGGAAATATTTGGTATGAATAATCAATCTTTTCGTTGACACAACATTGACACATTGACATTGAACAATATTGGTCGACTATGACCATCCGTCGCCCAGGTTTATAAAAAATAAAAGTAGGACTACGACCGTCAGTCACAAGCGTTCACGAAGTAAAAAAAAAAAAAGGAAAGAAGCCATCCATGGGAAAAGGAAAACGATCAGTTTCTGGCCTAAATGATACTACTCATATCCAGGCAAGATTACTTTTTAGTACTGTCAAGTTATGGTAAGAATTAGTATAGAATGTGGTTTATAATTATGTGATCAAAAACAGTTAGCTTTACTCGTGCTGTACAATTTAAATATATCATAGTACACGTGTTTCAAAAATGAAACGATTGATTAATTTTTCAATAAGTAAAATCTGTTACTTATTTTTAAAAACCACATCAGACAGAATACAAATCAATAAGAAATGAATAAAATATATACAGTATTCTGAATATATATTTTGTTAATTTACTACTTTAAAAATATATAATATTTACTAATATAATAAAAAGTCTGAATAAAAAACTAATAGCAGTATATTTACCATAATATGTTGTGTTTTTACCGCACCATTAAGGAGAACTAATGTTACAGAGCTGTCATCGACGATGTCCTGGAGGGACTGGATGGGTTGAGGGATGTTCCTGACAGCCAAGAGAGCCATGAGGTTGCCAGCATAGCTCTGTGTCAACACAACTGTCACCAGCCCCCACATGGCCAACATCACACGCTCCCACCACCAGCTATCTTTTGTCGAAAGTCCTATTGGAAAAATATTATAAAATTTTAGCTGCCATTGGTCTTTGTGTACAGTGCCTTAACTAATGTGATAATGAATAGCAATACGAGAAGTACTGAAAATTCCTCATTAGACATATGGTACAAATATATGTTCTAAGATTGTTTTGTGTAAAATATTGTTGTTTGAATATGTAACTCTTCACATGTAAATTAGTGTTTTTGTCGTTTGTAAGATTTGTTGAGTCACAAGTCGCATGATTTGTTGTCATTTGTAAGATTTGTGGAAATTGTAAATCTATTTAAATAAAAATGGAAATGTTCATTTGTTCAAAATCGCTAATCTCCGAAAGTTCTTCACCGATTGCTTTGAAATTTTCACACAACATTCCATTTGCATCCGAGCAGATTTTTATATACATACTATATAGATGTCACGTCTGTGACGGTAAAAAAAACATGCTTTTTCTTAAAAACTGTGTTTTTTTCATGTGAGGGAAATCTTCGAAACCGCTTTACCGATTGCTTTGAAATTTTGACACAACGTTGCATTCGAATAGGCGCGTCATTTTATATATATCTACTATATACATGCCTCACCTGTGACAGGAAAAAAACATTTTTTTTAAACAGCGCCATCTGTTGGACGTAAGAGCAACATACGCTGTAATCTCCGAAAGTTCTTCACCGATTGCTTTGAAATTTTCACACTATGTTGCATTCGAATAGGCGTGCCTTTTTATATGCCTACTATATCAACCCGTTCTCGCACTTGCTTACAGTCAATATTGGCTTATTTAATAAGTGCATATGTGACATACTAATTAATTGTAAATATTTTAGTTTGCCTTGAAAAGCTTCATAGAATCACCGACCTTACCTAACCTTCTTAGTATGTTAAGATAAGCATCTTATTGCTTCTTATTTCCAATTATTACTTAACCTATCAATGGTATAGGTTAAGTAATAATTGTAATTAAGAAGCAATAAGATGCTTATCTTAACATACTAAGAAGGTAAAGTGAGGTCGGTGTTTTCTATGAAGATTTTCAAGGTAAACTAAAATATTTACAATTAAATAGTATGTCACATATGTACTTATTAAATAAGCCAATATTGACTATACGCAAGTGCGAGAACGGGTTGACTATATAGATGCCATCTCTGTGACAAGTAAAAACATGCGTTTTGGAAAAGCAGTGCCATCTGTTGCACATAATAGCATCATGCACACTATACTAATGTCACAAATTCCATTTCAATGTTTCCGATTGCATTGATAAATTTCAATTTTTATAGATTTCGATTTATTTTATTTTTTACTGAAGTATTTTGTGTGACATTGTGTTGGAATTGACCTGTGTTGTTTACCATACCATTCATTTCGTAGGTATAATTATAGATGCCACACCTGTGACAGGTAAAACTATGCTTTTTCTTGAAAATCACTGCCAACTGTTGCATGTAAGAGCAACACACATACTACGTTAAATATGTTACAATTCCATTTCAATGTTTCTGATTGAATTGATAAATTGAATTTTCATAGATTTTGATTTATTTTCATTTTGTTTTAATAATTTTGTGTGAATTGTGTTGGAAATGTGTTTTTTACCATACAGTCCATTTCGTGAGTATAGTTTATTTTTTTATTTTTTCATATTTTCATTTCATTTCTTAGCTTTTTTTCTTATATTTCAGTGATGGGAACCTCAGATCACTTGATGTTCCCAATTTTCTTATGGGAACATCAGACCATTTGGGAAGGCATCGGATGAGAGAGTCGGGAATGGTGGGAATGACGAGGGGACGGAAGTGAGAGATGGTGGGGGAGGACGAGGGGACAAGGGAGGGGGGTAATGGTGGAGAAGGACGAGGAGACGGGGGAGTTTGGGATGGTGGGGACGAGTGGATGGGGGAATGGAAAATGGTGGGGAGGACAAAGGGACAGGTTAGTAGGGCATGGTTGGAAGGAAGAGGAGATGGTGGAGTGGGGAATGGTGGGGAGGACGAGGGGACGGTGGAGTGGGGAATGGTTGGGAGGCCGAGGACACGGGTGAGGGGGAAAGGTGGGGAGGACTGGGGGAAAGGGAAGATTCCTGTGGCTCAGTAACGCACATATGTGCGTGTGGCCTGGTGCTGCTAGTCATTAATATAATTAATGATACTATATTATATATAATCAGATTCGTGCAGTTAATTATAGGTATGCAGGTATGTGCAGGTAAGTATAGGTAATAGCAGGTATGTGGTAGCCATTGTTAGCAATAATAGTACCCAACCACATAACTACCATCTTGTCGACATTTCTTCCTCTCTCCACTGGCTAAACTGAAGTTTGCCAAGTGAGAGGATGCGCGCCAAGTAGTCCAGGCAATCTAGAGCAAATATTCCATTAACCTTGACAAAATGCCTTCAGAAGGCCTAAAAAAATCCAGCTCAGGAGCCATGATGAATTACTTATGTATAACCTGACAAAATCGAATGCTGGGAACACCCCACAAAATTTATTTAAAAATGCTGAACTAGCTGTTTCCTACAAAATCGCAAGTAATCTAATTTCCGATTTGGAAACATCTCCTTAGAATAAGTTATACGACACTGCAAATTTTATTTTCTTGCCAGAAGTCAATTGTGACTTCACGGGATTTAATTTCAATACACTGTTTGCAGATTTTGCGAGAACGGACATTTAAAGGCATTAATGAACTGATTATGTTGTGTTTTACATGCTTATTTCCTACTATCCATTCAGTGTAGTTCCCCTTGAATTTTTATTTAAACCATATTTTATTTACTCCTTTGAACCTTGTAACTCATTTTAATATTTTCTCTTTTCTTTCCCTGTTTCATGATGGAGAGCTCGTCTTTAAGAATGCTAACTCTGTAGATTTATGCATGATTTGTTGGGAGAAAGTGAACAGTAGACCGGAAGCAATGTTCATTTCGCACAAAGAAGCCGATGATGTAAATGATGCCAGCCGCAGTCATGGAAGGAATGTTGTTGCAGTAACTGGAATAAGTGTTTACGTTTTACGTAGGAAAAATATTTTGGTTACAAAGATTATTGAAATAAAGAAACAACAGAAGGCATCATTGAAATAAAGAAGCAACAGAAAGCATTACACACAGAAATCACAATAGCGTGATGTATCAAATGAACAAATCTACAAGGGCAGCCCTTCTGGATTTGTTCATTTGATACATCATGCTATTGTGAATTCTGTGTGTAATGAAGTAAGGGCGAAGAGGTAGAACGGCCTATTGACATGCTCGAGTGCATGGGGGAATTGTGTAAAAGTCTGGTTTGTGTCTCGGAGAGGCTGCAGGATCCAAGTAAATTCAGTGGAATTTCTGGTTGCAATTCTTATACCACGTCGTAGCTCAGTTGATTAAGGCAGTGTCTGGGATGCTCTCGGACGTAGGTTCGAATCCTCGTCACGGCCCTTCTGGATTTGTTCAACAGAAAGCATCATTGAAATAAAGAAACAACAGAAAGCAGAGACCTCCCGAGGAATTGTAGATGAATGTTACGAACCTTGTCTCTTGTGGAGAGATTTTGATGGAGACAAGCTTTGTAACCAGTTAACTGGAAGAGAGAAAGTTAATTAAAAGCAATTAACAGTACTTTTCCAGAAAAAACCTGCAGCTGGCAGGTTGTATGTAGCTATTATTACTCCGCTTTGGAAATTAATACCTAGACTTATTATGAACTATGTATGTATTGAATAAGAATATTGTGGGAAGGAAAAGTGGACTCATTTACTTAACCTACGCTGGAAGTATTTTGAATGAGTCAAAATAGAGTTTGTCTAGGAATGTTGAGAAATGAAAGTCCAAAAAGTGTGTAGATATTTTGATTTTAAATATTGGTATAATTTAGGTGAGCTGTTTATGTGTTCTATTTCATTATTTGTGTATATTTCATTATTATTTTGAAAAGTGTTTTCAAAATTTTTATATCGGTGTATTCTCGAGTGCAAAAAAATTACGAGTTGATGGGGCAGTCAAGTAAACTAAGCACTGTCCCCATAATCTTTTCCAAACTAATTCTCAATCTAGAACAAAAAGTGGTGCTGGAACTGTTTTTAAGCCTGGTATTATCTAAACAAATAAAAATGGATTCAGTAGCGCGACAAATTGTCGACAATCCCGATGTTGAGGGTCTGAAATCGGCAAAAGAATTTATCCTAGTGACAGTTGGTAAGCACTATGGTCTATTATTGCACATGGGAATGGTGAAGACGGATCTGCTAAGAGAGATTATGATGCACTTTGTAGATGAGCAAATTCTCCCACAGGAAATATTAGAGCACTGGTCCCCGTCCACCAGTGGTTCAAATGCTGTAGCTACAAGAAATATGGTGACTCATACTCAGTGGCAGGGCAGAATTGGAGTTAGGGAAGTTGCAGTTTGAAGCAGAACATGCCCAAAGAAAGTTTGAGGCAGAACAAGCTACACAGAAACACAATGGGTATCTCTTCTGCAACGTCACTTGGTGGAAAAAGCACCGAGGATATTTGCAGCTATGCTTTTGAATAACACTTTTGATGCAACAAAGGCAGCAATCCTTACTGTTTATCACTAGTTTCTGAGGCTAATAGACAGAAGGTTAGACAACTGAGACGAGACCCATGGCAAACTTTGGTAGAATTTGTACAAGAGATGTATTATATATTTAATAAACGGTTAGATGCTGAAAACATTTGGGATCAGACTCTAAAAAAGTTACTCTTGGTAGAATATTTTTTATCATGCATACCTTTGTTATGATCCCAAGTAGCTGGAAAACGAGTCTACCTTGAGTTATTCTGCAAGACCTGACCTAAATAAGAGGTCACAGAAAAATAGACATGAAGATACATACGTAAAACAATTGGGTAAATTTGACAGACAGTTTAAGAATATGGGCAGTGAATCAGGATATAGATAAATGACTGGTTATGAGATGTGGAGAGTTTGTTGGAGGCGTGAGGCTCGCTTTCAGATGAGCTTGAGCACTTAAGCTGAAGAACTCGTGAGGGGAGGGCGTGCTCCGTTTGAGCCACTGGTGAAGACGAACCCCTTCAAGAGGAAGGGAGTGGACAGACGTTTCGACTGTGGAACACGTTTGTGGACGTGCTAGCACGAGTCGTGAACTGCAGAAGGTGTTGTGGGTGCAGTTAAAGCAGTTCTGTGGGTAGCCTGAGGCGCCCTGAGTGTCGCCAGCCCGTCAAAGAGCGCCCTGCAGGAGACATTTTGTGGTAAGCACAATTTTAACCAGTTAATAGCAATGGCCTATAGTTGATCGTGTGCCCAGCGATCGTAGCAAGTGTCTGTTGATATGATAGGCATGTTTTGATAAGGCAGAAAGCCTAAATAAGAGACGAGAGAGACAGCTGAAGGGACGAGCAGCATATCCTCTCCCGTCGACTGGAGCCAACTGACCGGCTGGAGGCGGAGGACAGCTCCCAGAGTGAGGAGCCGCCTGCCAACTAGGTGGAGCATGGACCAGCCCAAACGGGGAAGTCCACACTCGCAACATTCGGGAAGCAGGAAGATGTCAAGTGAAATATTATTTGTGTGGTTTATTTTGTTTATATGTTTTTATATGGAAATTTTTTTTATTGGCATATGGATGGGTTGCAGGTTTGTCTGGAGATAGAGTTGCTAAGAACTTCGAAGCCAGCAGAGAGGGAGTAGTTGATGAGACTCCAAAGTTGTGGAAGTTACTGAGCTCTGTGAAAGACCAGCCATACAGTGAGGAGCAGGACCTCAAGCTGTGAGAAGAGGAGCAGTGGAATAAAGTTTCACATGCTTCTGTGATACCAGTGGCGAAGCACCCTTGTTGTTCAAAAAAGGCTTCATGGTGTAACAGCTGGAAGAGCTGTGGAGGAACCTGGTAGACGATTCGAGGAAAACCTGAAGATGTCAGGGTAGTGAACTTCCAGAAGTGGAAAGGAAGTTCTTATTGACTACTTGTAGGGAGTTTGTAGAGTGTTTGGTTGTCATTAGCGTGCAAGATGCAGTGAAAGGTGGGTGATTGATTACCATTTTTGTGCCAAGGAGTACTTATACTGAAGTATAGAGTTACAACCGTAGGCTGGATTACCTGCAGAGACATATATATGTGTTCTAGGACTGATAGGGTGATTGATTGATCATTGTTGTTTACCAAGGAATATATAAGCTCATATTTATGTTATTGCAGTCATAGGCTGATTTCTCTTTGTATGTATATATATATATATATATATATATATATATATATATATATATATATATATATATATATATATATATATATATATATATATATATATATATATATACAATTGACGATCACAAAACACTGATCATTTTATGCGGAAAATCCACAGAGAAATATGAAATGAGGTGAACGTTTCGGCTTTGTTAAAGCCTTTGTCAACACCAGACTGACTCATAGTCAGTCTGACTGAGTCAGACTCATTTGATTGAGTCAGTCTGGTGTTGACAAAGGCTTTAACAAAGCCGAAACGTTCACCTCATTTCATATTTCTTTGTGGATTTTCCACACACATATATATATATATATATATATATATATATATATATATATATATATATATATATATATATATATATATATATATATATATATATATATTCTCTTGCTGATAGCGCAATATTGTTTTAAAGAGACTTGACCTACTTGGTAAAGTTGGTGGCATTGGTGGTGAGACAGCAGTTAGGCTACCACTTGATAGGCAGATGACAGTCCTGATGGTATTGGATGCAACCTGACTACAATAGTATAGAGTGTCGGAATCATATTATTATACTTGTATATGTATTATGCATGTGCCTTGTCCAGTAAATGTATTCAAATTTGCTGGTGTTTGCTCTTGTCGTGGTGAGGCTTCCCAGAAAGCAGAAAAGAGAGAGAGAAAGAACCAAAGCGGCGGACAGGGTAGTACGGGGTAATATCAAAGAATAGGGGATTGAGATTATACCACATAGTGAGAGAGTGGGGAGTCACGGCGGCTCGAGTGGGTGTGTGCACATGACAACGAGGCTAGTGTTGGAGCCGCATCCCCTAAACTTGTGACGCTGAGCCCCTCTCCAAGTGCCAGGAGTGCTCAGGGTGATCTCCTGGTCAAGTATAAGCACTCTACGGAATTTTGGGTTGGTTGTCCGTAAGGAAGGACGACCAACAACAACAACATCAGCAACATCATACCCGCTAAATACACACCGAAACTAAGACGTTGCTACAACGTTCGAACAAGTTTTAACACCTATTAACCAGCGATAACAACCAATATAGCAATTGTAACAACGTTCTAATACGTCATAAACACGTCAAGCCAAGATGTAAGAACTTTATTACAATTGTAACAAGCAGATAATAAAGACAATTACGGTTTGTGTTTCCAGGGTAAGACCTTTCAATGTGGTTTTGTATCTGACAGAGAAATTACCCAAAGATATTAATGAGTTGGCTATAGGGACAGATAAATATGAGTTGATTCACAGGGCAACATTTGAAAATAATACACTCATATTAACAAGGATCTGGTAAAACACTAAACACCTCCGTCAGATTTGGGTCCCACATGCTTACAATAACAGGTCAATGAAGCACTTTTTCAAAGCTGTCAGGTATCAAAGAGAGCAATGTGAAACCCAAAGAGGATAACACCAGCATGAAACCTCACTCAGAGTTGAAAAAGTGTTCGTAGTGCCGTAGAAAGGGACATGTTATAAAGAGTTGTTTGTTTCTTCACCCAAAAAATAGTCCCATGCCACTCACAGTGTATGAGAGGAGGAAAACGAAATGTGCTGCAAAAATAATGGAGAAAAAAGCACATGCTATAAACAATTTTTGAGATTTCTATTCAAAAGAGAAACTAAAGTGAGCAAATGGTTTGGGGCATGATGTAAAAATTTTGAGGGATATAGGTGCATCCCAAGCTTTGTTATTAAAGAGTGTTTTACAACATGTACAGACAAAAGAATCTTGAGAAATAATTATACTGGGAATCACTGGAGACTTCCAAACTCTTACAAAGCCGCTTACAGATGTCATAATAACTTCCAACTCATTCGCCGTGCTGGAAAACGAGTGCTGTACAGAGACTGCATTTAACTCGCAAGTCAAGGCAACGAAGGGAGCGCAGGTCCATCAAGGTGCTCACAAAGCAAAAGAAGTACCTAAATGAATTTGTATTAATGCCGATGGAAATGATGTAGGACGAGTTAGGAGTGAGGCACAGATACAGAGATTTAAGACAGCCGTAGAATTAGTAGGAACAAGGAAGGAATCCCAATCATATGTGGCATTCTTCCAAGAAAGAGAGTTGGAAATGAATGGTTGTCGGGGGTACTTGGTGTCAATTGCCGACTAGAAAAATATTGTAAATCAAATGCAATATCATTCATTGATAACTGGGAACACTTTTATGGAAGGAATGACATGCATGCTCGGGATGGGGGGGGGGGTGCATTTTTCAGGGCTGGGGTTGTTGCTGTTGCTAACTCGTTGAACCCAGTGGTTGGAGGGGTTTGTCTGGATTTAACTCTTAATAGATAGTGGTATGAGAATTGATATTGAGAAAGGAGGTAATAAATGTATGTGTTGGTGGGGGGTGAGGGTGGAGGAATGGCAAAATGAACAGGGAATGAGAAGGGCCTCAAAATATCAATTCACTCAAGGTATATTACACGAACAGTAGGAGTCTAAGAAACAAAATAAACTATTTAAATGATCTTGTTTGCACATAAACAATACATATTATTGCACTTACCGAAACATGGATAAACATAGAAAACAGAGAACTATTAGCTGAATATAAAATAAACGGATTTAAAATATTTCACACAGATAGATATATTAGATGAGGATGGGAAGTATCCATATATGTTAGGGAAAACTTGAAATGTAGTCTCAAGACGGGAATCAAAACTGAGCCACTCACAGAAACTATTTGGCTAGAATTAAACGAAAAAGCTAGAAATCTTAAAATAGGAGTTATACAGATCACTAAACTTAGAATAGTAGCAAAGCATCCATGGGATGAAATATCTAGAGCATCTAGGTCAAATATATTTGTGTCATGGGTGACTTTAATTTTAGTCGTTTATTTAGATATTATAAATTTTATCGTATTTAGTAAAATAGTCTAATCTAATTAGAAATAAAATAGAAAGTCCTGAGAATGGGGGGTGGGCCGGTCTTGGAGTGAGACGTGAACCTAGCAATGGGTGGTGTAAATAGGGATTAGATGTGGATAAAAAATATAACTAATTTACAAATATTCAAAGCAAAGCACAGAAACGTTGCATACTACACAAATTTAATTCGTCGAATAATAATGACCGGAAATGGATAACAAAGAATCTGAAGAACCTTATAGGTAGTAGGAGAGCTTGGTACAAAAGGATTAAGAATTGGGAAGTCAGTTTAGAACAAAAATTCGTCCAACTGGTTAGAAATGTTAAAAAGAGAAAAGAAGGGCATAAAGAAACTATGAAGATCGCATAGCAGGGCAAGCAAAGAAAAATCCTAAAGGGTTTTATCAGTTATATCGAACAAAGATTAGGGAAATGATAGGTCCATTAAAAACTGACAGGTCAGATAACTAATAATGACGAACAGATGAGTAGTATTTTTAATAAATATTTTATCTCTGGATTTACTAGAGAGGAACTTAACATTATGCCTTCAGCCAAACAAGTTTATGTGGGTGGGGGAAGAGAACAGGTTGACTAGTTTAGCAGTTACCAAGGAGGATGTTATTAAACAAATAATGAAACTCAGGCCAGACGAAGTGTTTCCCAGGATGCTTCAAAATGCAAAGAGGAGCTTTACAAGCCATTGTCTACCATATTTAATCAATCATTAGAATCATTTAATCAATCATATTTAATCAATCAGGCAGAGTGCCAGAGTTATGAAAAGTTGCTAATGTGGCTCCAGTTTTCATGAAATGAGATCACTTGCGTCGAACTGTCGGCGAATTAGCTGAACGTCTATTGTGGGAAAATTACTTGAATCGATAATTGCAAATACCATTTGTCCTCATCTTGAAAAACATAAATTAATTAAGGATTCACAGCATGGTTTTACAAATGGCCGTTCATGTTTAACAAATTTGCTATTGCTTTATTCCAGCATAGTTGAAGCAGTTGATAGTGGTATGGTTTGTGATGTTGTGTACCTTGACTTTTGCAAAACTTTTGACACAGTGCCACATGAATGACTGATTAAAAAGTTAGAGGCTTACGGTATTGTGGGTGCTATATTTTGTTTGATTAGGGCATTGCTATACCATAGGAATTAGAGTTAGTATAAATTAGGGTAAATCAGAGTGCGAAAATGTTTTAATTGGAGTGCCTCAAGGCTCTGTCCTGGTACCTCTGATATTCATAATATATATAAATGATCTAGATTCAGGTTTGAGCAGCAATATTTTAAAATTTGCTGATAATACAAAAATTGGGAGGGAAATAACCACAGAAAAAGTCTCTCTGATCATTTCAAGATGATCTAAATAAAGTTTTGAAATGGTCAAAAGATTGGCAGATGCAGTTTAATGCTGACAAATGTAAGGTTTTGAGGATGGGTAATGATAATAGTTACACGAGCTAGATGGTGTTGACATTGCGAGAGGTCTCTGGGAGTTATGATAACTAAGAATTGAAAACCAAGAAATCAATGCATAAATGTTCGTAATAAGGTAATTAGGATATTCGGATTTATTTATTGAAGCGTTAGTAATAAGACACCTGGTGTTGTTCTTCAGCTATATCTTACTCTTGTTTGGCCCCATTTAGATTATGCAGTTCAATTTTGGTCGCCATGCTATAGAATGGGTATAAATTTATTGTACGCGTCCAGCGTAGGATGACGAAGTTAATCCCGCAAATTAGAAATCTGTTACATAAAGAAACAGTGACAAAGCTTAAACTACATTCTCTAGAAACGCGAAGAATTATTGTTGGCATGATAAGAGGTGTGCAAGTGGATGTATGGACATAACAAAGGGGATATTAATTGGGTATTAATGTATTAACACAAAACAGAACACGAAATAATTGGTATAAATTTGATAAGTTTAGTTTTAGGAAAGATCTAGGTAAACGCTGGCTCGGTAAAAGGGTTGTTGATTTGTGAAACCAATTACCGCGGAACATAATTGAAAGATCCCTTAATGGTTTCAAGTATAGGTTAGACATATATATGAATGGAATTGGATGGATATAAATAGGAGCTGCCTTGTATGGGTCAACAGGCCTTCTGCAGTTGCCTTCATTCATGTGTTCATATGGTAATCGGGTCAAAAGAGATCACCACCCAATAATGCAACCCAAGCCAGGTAATTAGGTCACGGCCATATTCTGAGGACCAGGTAATGTACCCAGCATGTAGCAGACCCAGTCAAAATCAGAGTCTCAGTTATCAGAAACATTCAGTTCAGTAAACTTATCCAATTTATATCCATTGTTTCGTGTTCTGTCTTGTGTTGATACTTTTAATACCTATTAATATCCCCTTTCTTATGTCCATTAATCAACTTGTTATGTCCAGTAATCCACTTGTAAACCTCTATCATGTCACCCCCTAGCTCTTCGCCTTTCCAGTGAATGCAATTTAAACTTTGTTAATCTTTCTTCATATGAAAGATTTCTAATTTGGGGAATTAACTTTGTCATCCTACGCTGGACACGTTCAAGTGAATATATATCCATTTTATTGTACGGTGACCAAAACTGAACTGCATAATCCAAATGGGGCCTAACCAGAGCAAGATATAGCTGAAGAACAACACCAGGTGTCTTGTCACTAACGCTTCGATTAATAAATTCCAGTGTCCTATTTGCCTTATTGCGAACATTCATGCATTGATCTTTTTGTTTTAAATTCTCACTAATCATAACTCCCAGATCCCTTTCGCAATCCGACTTCACAATCTCAACACCATCTAACTCGTATCTTGTAACTCAATCATCATTACCTAACCTCAAAACTTTACATTTATCTGCATTAAACTGCATCTGCCAATCCTTTGACCATTTCAAAACCCTATTTATATCAACTTGAAGTTATAGTGAGTCTTCTTCCGTGTTAATTTCCCTGCCGGTTTTTGTATCATCGGCAAATTTGCAAATGTTGCTACACAAACCTGAATCTAAATCATTTATATATATATTATAAACAACAGAGGTCCCAGGACAGAGCCTTGAGGCACTCCACTTACAACATTTTCCCACTCTGACCTCACCCCATTTATACTAACTCTGTTTCCTTTGGTATAGCCATGCCCTAATCCAGCTTAATATAGTACCCCCAATACCATGAGCCTCTATCTTTTTAATCAGTCTTTCATGTGGCACTGTATCAAAAGCTTTGCAAAAGTCAAGGTACACAACATCACAATCCTTACCACTATCAACTGCCTCAACTATGCTGGAATAAAAAGATAGCAAATTTGTTAAACATGAACGGCCATTTGTAAAACCACGTTGCGACTCATTTATTAATTTATGTTTTTCAAGATGAAGACGAATTTTATTTGGAATCAGGTAGTTCTACCGAGGATTTTAAATGAAAAGGTGTTAAGTGCAGCTCATGATTCACAACTAGGCTGTCACCAGGGGACCACATTACATATAATAATATAAGCACGTACTTTATCTTGCCTGGATTAAAAAAAGAGATCTCTTAATATTGTAATGAATGTCCTGTATGTGTGTAAAAACTAGCAAATCAAACCAGGTAAAACTGAAAGTCCCTTTATAGCCAATTCTAGTGGCTGAGGAACCCTTTACACATTATATTGTTGAAGCGGAAGGCCCATTGCCTAGAACGAAGAGTGGTAATTTGAATCTCATTATCATAATTTGTGATTATGGTAATAATCTACACGCTTTCCTAAGGCATTCCCCGTGATGAAAAAGGCTACAACGAAGGTGATAGTAAGTCACATAATGAAATTTTGCACTATTTTTTGTTTGCCACGAGTAATACAGACAGATAATGAGGCAAATTTAATTTCACAAGTTTTTCAGCAGTGTGACGTCATCCATAAGAAATCCATTACTTTCGATCCTGTAAGCCAAGAGGCTCTGGAAAGGCTGCATCAAACTCTTAAAAAATGAAGACAGCAAGTTGCAGAGAACCTGGCAGAGCCTGGGATGATGATCTTCCACTGAGGCTCATCGCACTGATGGATACTTTTCAGGAGTCCCTGGGATGTTCACCCAATTCGTTAGTTTTTGGGTATGTTGTGAGGGGTCAACTAATCTTCACGAGAGAAAAAATTGTTGGAAGTCCAAAGAGTGGTGCAGTTAAATTACGAAGGTAAATTACAAGATAAGTTAAACATAAACAGGACAAGAGCGTCGGCTCAGCTTGAAGAAGTTCAATGGTAAATCAAAGTACAATATGATAAAAAGGCAAAGAAAAGATATTTTGAGGCAGGTGACCAAATGGTGGTACTAATGGCACGACATGGACCAGCATTATCGCATAGGTTCCATGGTTCGTATCTAGCGGTAAAGAAACTCAGTTCCACCAATTATGTAACCCAGACACCTGAACTCAGGAAAAAGTAAAAAATAATACATGCGAATAGAATGAAGTTAATGCTGAAAAGAACCACCAATACCAACCAGGTGCTTAGTGTAAACCATGTGGACGAGAATAGTGGGGAAGTGTGAATTTAAAGATGTACGTAATGCTAATGTACAGTCACAGTCGAAAGTCTCTTTCATGGGTGGGGGGGGGGGGGTATGTGTGAAAAACTGTGCAACTGTTTTTCGAGGTGCTAATTTGTTTTAGGAATTACTACATTTTGTTTTTCATTACCACATTAAGTAATATTTGAGTTATATTGTTGAAGAAAACTGATATTTACTGTTATCATCATAATTTAATGCTATCTGATATTCTAATTATTTTTTCCAGATGAATTGGAGCTTATGAATAAATATAATTCAGGAAGTATATATCAATAAACGTAGCTTCCATTTAAGATAATAAACAACTATATTAGTGACTGAAAGCCCAAGTTGCTTGTTTCACGAATTATGATTGGATATTCAAAAAGATTTCTATAAATTGCTATTATAGCATTATAATATTAGCAACAAGTATGTGTGTGTACTGGTTATTTTATTATGCATGTCTAGTAGTTACATACTAATACGAGTTTGTATTGCAAATATCCTTGTGGTTTAATATTATGTTGTTTTATAAGCTAATAAATGTTTGAATGGCATCTGAATTTTTTTTTGTCTATAGAAGGGGGAGGGGGGAGGCAGTGTGTGAGAGAGAGAGGGAACATTAGAATTAGTCAATTATATGTTTTTAAAATTAAGGGAGAAAACGATTGTTTTAAAGGGCCCATTGACGGTGAACCAAAACTTCCTGAGACACACTAATGTTTTTGTGAATAATATGTGCATGGTAAATGCTCCCTCTTTTCCTAATGGATCAACATCATACCATGAACAGTAACAAAATATAAAAAAAGAAAAATAAAGAAAAATTCTAAATTTCAAATTAGTGATAAAAATTATTGAAATGTAACCAATTTTTATTTTATTCATTATCGTCTCAGAATGGCATATAAGGTTCAGGTTCCTTTTTTGAGAAATATTGTTTGAGAGTATAGTTTACTGTAAAACATTTTTTCAAATATGTGCAAGATTTAGACGCCAAAAATTTATAACTCCAAACGTTTTGGTTTTATGACTAAACGACAAAAAGAAAACATTAGAATTAAGACCTTTATTTATTTATTTGTTTATTTATATACAAGAAGGTACATTGGGTTTATGAGAGTACAGAGCATTGAAGTTTTACATTCTTGTAAAGCCACAAGCATGCATATCGTTTCGGGCAGATCCTTAATCTAACATATTATTTTAAGAAGGTAATTTTTAGCAATATTAAAAAAAATTAGAGGTACATTGAAAGAAAATATAAAATTACATTGTAAGAATGTATAAAGATACATTGTAAGAACGTATAAAAAATACATTGTATAAGAAATTTGACAGGATTAGTAGGTACATTAAAGTAAATTTAAAAGTTATCCACAGGTACATTGATGCATAATTTGAGGTTTATTACAAGGTATAATCCAGTGAAATATGTGTTCAGTAAACATGATATAAGATAACAGAAATGATTACAATGGTAAAGTAATATGCCTTAGGTACATATATTGGGGGGGTCGGGTAGCATTAGATACAGTGCGAGTTTAAAGCACTAGGTAGCAAACTACGGAAATGAAATTAGAAACATTTTTTAATAAGGCAAACGTTTGACAGCTTTTCAATTCGTTAAGGAGTGAGTTCTATAGACCAGGTCCCTTTATTTGTATAGAGTATTTACACAGATTAAGTTTAACTCTGGGAATATCAAAGATATATTTATTTTTGGTGTGGTGATTATGTGTTCTATTACATCTATCAAGAAAGAGTTTCAGAACAGGGCTTGCACTTAAGAACAGTGTTTTGCAACTGTAATTGGCACAAGAGAATGTGTGGAGCGAGTATATGTTTAGCATGTTTAGGGATATGAACAGGGATGGGTGGGCTGAGTATTGTCTGAAAGCAGAGTTTGTTATTGTTCTGATAGCAGATTTTTGCTGGGTGATGATAGGCTTAAGGTAGTTTGCAGAGGTTGATGCAGAGATACCATAAGTATCTCTTACTTATCAGGTCATAAGTATCCTCATGCAGAGATACCATAAGTAAGACATGGATAGAATAGTGCATAATATAGTGAGAGGAGAGTAGAGTTAGGTACATAACATCTGATTTTACCGAGTATACCTACTGTTTTAGAGGCTTCCATAGTTATGTGTTGTATGTGGGTGCTGAAGTTGAGTCTCTTGTCTAAATATAGGCCAAGGAACTGTCCTTCATTTTTATTGCTGATGTTAACATTGTCTATCTGAAGCCGAATTGCATTTGTTGAATTCCTTACAAATAGATTGTAGTAGGTCTTTTCTATGTTTAGTGTGAGTTTGTTGTTGACCTTTGCACATAATATGAAAAATGGTGAGAATGGGTCAGAAACGGATTTTTAATGAGGTCTCAAAGATGAAAATTTTATTTTTGACATAATTGAAGTTGAAGTTATCGAAAATGAATATGGTAGTTCAAATTAATGAATTTTCTTGCCTGTTTTAATAAACGTTGCTTGGCATTCGTATTGGAATATGTGAAAGTTGTAGGTGAATATGTGTTGATATTAAGTCAAGAAAAAATAACCTACCAAAAAAACAAAATATAGGAATACATTAGGGATAACCTTGAGGTTACCTTGAGAATTTTCGGGGTTTAGCGTCTCTGCAGCTTAGTCCTCGACCAGGCCTCCTCGTTGCTGTACTGCTCAACCAGGCTGTTGGACGAAGATGCTCGCAACCTGATGTAAGAGTCACACTCTGGTTGATCAGTAACAAATATTTATATTGCAATAACATTATTGCCCATATATAAGTGAAAAGGCCCAATCATATGGTCCTCATTCATCAATGAAACCTAAAGAGAATATAGTTTGAAATCTGGAAATAAATCGGCAATATATATATATATATATATATATATATATATATATATATATATATATATATATATATATATATATATATATATATATATATATATATATATATATATATATATATATACAAGTCTCAACTTCTGCCACCTGTGACGGACTAACATGTTGACCAATTTCGTTCCAACTTCACATGCTTAGTGCCAGATATACATTCTCCAAGATTAAGAAGTTACAAGAAAATTTGCATAGAAACAAAGGAGAGAGAGAAAAAAGTGGTCGTTAGCTTTTCCTTCAAAGGGACATAAGAAATATTGATAATAGGCTATATGTATTTCTATGATATATAATAAAATACAGCATAATAACATACTAACTCATTATTATGAGTAAAATCTGGCCCTCCAGGTGGCACCAGCTGCAAATCCACTTTGTAGACCCACCTTACTACTACTTGTCTTCTTTGTACGTCGGACAAGTGCCTGCATCTCTTTATACTTATTTCCAGTATATAGGACGTGCTATCGTTATTATCAGTACCGGTTGCCGCCCGTCGTACACGCATTTACTTGAAAAAAATCATAAAAAAGCCATTTCTTAACATATTGGGATGACATTTTCACGACACTGATGCCAAATAACGGGGACATTGTTTAGCTTTTCACTATATTTCATATTTGGAAAAAAATTCCTCCGTCAACGGGCCCCTTAATATGTGTGATATGCTTATAACAGCTGCGTATTTATCATTTTTTATTCGGCAAATTCCTTTTTCTTGTGTAAATCAAATCTAGTAATTATCTAAGTTAGAGTTACCATATTTGAACAGTCAGAATCGCGGACACCACTAACGGTCACTATGACCCTCCGTGCCCCGGCCCAGACACTTTCTTACCAAATATAGCTACACTTTCGAACATAAATTCAAGCCTATTAGTCGAGGGGGCAGTTAGGTTCATATCCAAAAAAACATCACTTTCCAAGAATATAGATATAACATTCAACAAAGATCGAAGGAGGTACAGTTAGGTACAGGTCATTTGGGTATATACCTAAACACAAAAGTTTTTCTTAACAATGAAGTTGAAATAATCAACATTGTTGACATTGCCATTGTTGACTACGCTCTGCTCTATGGTAGACCAGAGGGTCTTAGTTGCCATGAACTTGAAACCTGCCAATATACTGCAAGTATGTTGACAAACATTTTTATGAAGGTACCTGATGTCAAACCTCTGCAGTAGCTGAAGGAGGCATTCGAGCAGAATTCTGTGTAAAGTTTTACCTACGAGATGGAGAATGATGGGAAGCTGCCCATCAACTGATGGAAAGGAACGTAAGCTTCAACATTGCAGTCTACACTAAAGACACAAATATAGGAATGTGCCTCAATGCCAATAGTGGCCGCCCAGACAGATACAAGAGGAGTGTTGTCCACGCTTACGTCGACTGTGCTTTCAGTCACAGCTCAGGATGGAAGCAAGTCGACGAAGAACTCTAAAGTGTAAGGCAGGTCCTAGTCAACAACGGCTTCTCTAAGGGTTTTGTTGAAGATATCATAAAAAGAAAGGTGAAATGCCATGCAACCTCTGAAGAGTCAACCAACACAACACTTGTACCCCCTATTAGACTATTTTATAGGAACTTCTTTTCGACGGCTCATACAACGGAAGAAAGGGTCCTGAAAGATATTGTTGATAGGAACGTTATCCCTACAGACAAAAATCTGAAAATGCAATTGACAATTTACTATAAAACCACAAAAACGACCAATCTACTCATGAAAAACTCTCCAGACACCAAGCAGAACGCCTTGAAGGAAACCAACGTCGTCTATGCCTTTAAATGCCCACTTGGGACTGTAAGCCCCAAAAAACTCAGTATATAGGCAAGACAACAACATCTTTTTCTAGGCGATTAACAATGCATAAATAACAGGGCTCCATCAAGAAGCATACAATCTCTTCTCACAACCAGAATCACCAGAGAAATCTTAACAAACAACACAGAAATCATCGATAGGTACAGCGATAGCAGGCATCTCGACATCAGTGAGGCACTACACATTTATAAGTCAACACCAGCAATCAACAGCCAATTAATGCACAACTATATTCTACCTATTTCAAGACCCCGTACCAATATAGAAGCATCAAGAGGAAGTATGGGCTAATAGGCCTTCTGCAGTTACTTCCATTCTTCTGTTCTCATATCCAAGTTATACCCATTGTTTCCTGTTCTGTCTTGTGTTTGTCACAAGTTTGTTCACCTCACCCTAAGCTTTTGTACCATATCACCTTACCCAATAGTGTATAAGTACGATGAATTTGTGTGTAAATTAAGTCTTTGAAAAAGTAATAAGCCATTACGAAACGCGTTCAGGCGTCAAACCATAAATAAAAATGAATTTTGGAGAATTGATATTTCCATTACCACCGACAGTGAAGAAAAACATAAGAAATATTGAGAAAATTTGCGTTAGAATTATTTATCTTACCTTTTCGGTCATATTCAATAACATATGTTTACAAGAAAGACTGCTACCAAAATATACTATTATATATATATATATATATATATATATATATAACTGAAAACTCACACCCCAGAAGTGACTCGAACCCATACTCCCAGAAGCAACGCAACTGGTATGTACAAGACGCCTTAATCCACTTGACCATCACGACCGGACATAATGAGGTGATAGCCTAAGCTATTTGAACCACCCCACCGCCGGCACTCGGATAGTAATCTTGGGCATAGCATTTTACCAAATCACCTCATTCTTTGGGGCACACGTGAGGAACACAAATGCGAACAAGCCTGAATGGTCCCCAGGACAATATGCAACTGAAAACTCACACCCCAGAAGTGACTCGAACCCATACTCCCAGAAGCAACGCAACTGGTATGTACAAGACGCCTTAATCCACTTGACCATCACGACCGGACATAATGAGGTGATAGCCTAAGCTATTTGAACCACCCCACCGCCGGCACTCGGATAGTAATCTTGGGCATAGCATTTTACCAAATCACCTCATTCTTTGGGGCACACGTGAGGAACACAAATGCGAACAAGCCTGAATGGTCCCCAGGACAATATGCAACTGAAAACTCACACCCCAGAAGTGACTCGAACCCATACTCCCAGAAGCAACGCAACTGGTATGTACAAGACGCCTTAATCCACTTGACCATCACGACCGGACATAATGAGGTGATAGCCTAAGCTATTTGAACCACCCCACCGCCGGCACTCGGATAGTAATCTTGGGCATAGCATTTTACCAAATCACCTCATTCTTTGGGGCACACGTGAGGAACACAAATGCGAACAAGCCTGAATGGTCCCCAGGACAATATGCAACTGAAAACTCACACCCCAGAAGTGACTCGAACCCATACTCCCAGAAGCAACGCAACTGGTATGTACAAGACGCCTTAATCCACTTGACCATCACGACCGGACATAATGAGGTGATAGCCTAAGCTATTTGAACCACCCCACCGCCGGCACTCGGATAGTAATCTTGGGCATAGCATTTTACCAAATCACCTCATTCTTTGGGGCACACGATACCAGTTGCGTTGCTTCTGGGAGTATGGGTTCGAGTCACTTCTGGGGTGTGAGTTTTCAGTTGCATATTGTCCTGGGGACCATTCAGGCTTGTTCGCATTTGTGTTCCTCACGTGTGCCCCAAAGAATGAGGTGATTTGGTAAAATGCTATGCCCAAGATTACTATCCGAGTGCCGGCGGTGGGGTGGTTCAAATAGCTTAGGCTATCACCTCATTATGTCCGGTCGTGATGGTCAAGTGGATTAAGGCGTCTTGTACATACCAGTTGCGTTGCTTCTGGGAGTATGGGTTCGAGTCACTTCTGGGGTGTGAGTTTTCAGTTGCATATTGTCCTGGGGACCATTCAGGCTTGTTCGCATATATATATATATATATATATATATATATATATATATATATATATATATATATATATATATATATATGAGATGTTTGAGATATATATCTCGAACTATCTACTTCTTTTGTAAGGTCTGATGGCGTAGTGGGTTAAAGCATACTAGTTATGCCAGCTACTGGAAGGTAGTTGTGCTTTCTGGGTTCGAGTCCCACTGGTGGGTGTTGTCCAAAGATTGTTTATCTTCACTTGTGGTTTATGCAAGTATAGGCTTATATATATATATATATATATATATATATATATATATATATATATATATATATATATATATATATATATATATATATATATATATATATATATATATATATATATATATATATATATACAAATGGAAATGTTCGTTTGTTCATAACCTCAAATCTCCGAACGTTATTCACCGATTGCTTTGACATTTTTACACAACGTTCCATTAGCATCCAAGCAGGTTTTTATATTCCTACTATATAGATGTCACGTCTGTGACGGCCAAAAAAATGCCTTTTCTGAAAAACTGTGTTTTTCATGTGAGAGAAATCTTCGAAACCTTTTTACCGATTGCTTTGAAAAAATTTTTCACAACGTTTCATTCGATTAGGCGCGTCTTTTTATATTCCTACTATATTGATGCCACCCCTGTGACTGGTAAAAACATGCGTTTTTTAAAAACAGTGCCTTTTGTTGCAAATAATAGCAACATGCACGCTATACTAAATATGTCATGAATTCCATTTCAATGTTTCTGATTGCATTGATAAATTTTATTTTCATTGATTTGGATTTATTTCATTTTTTATTGAATTATTTTCTGTGACATTGTGTGGAATTGAACTGTGTTGTTTATCATACTGTTCATTTCGTAAGTATAAGTATAGATGCCACACCTAAGACAGGTAAAACTACACTTTTCATGAAGAACAGTGCCATCTTTTGCATGTAAGAGCAATACACATTCTATACTAAATATGTTACAATTCCATTTTAATCTTTCTGATTCCATTTATGAATTGAATTTTCATTGATTTTGATTTATTTTCATTTTGATTTAATTATTTTGTGAGAATTGCATTAGAATTGAGCTGTGTTGTTTACCATACCGTTCATTTCGTGAGTATAGTTTATTTTTTTATTTGTTCATATTTTCACTTAATTTTTTTACTGTTTTCTTATATTTCAGTGATGGATGGAAACATCAGATCAATTTATGTTCCCAATTTTCTGATGGGAACATCAGACCATTTGGGAAGGCATCAGACAAGGGAGTGGGGAAAGGTGGGGATGACGAGGGGATGGGGGCAATAGACAATGATGGGGAGGACAAATAGACAGTGGAGTAGGGCATGGTGGGAAGGAAGAGGGGACGGTGGAGTCGGGAATGGTTGGGAGGCCGAGGAGACGGGTGAGGGAGGAATGGTGGGGAGGACTGGGGGACTGGGAAGGTTGCTGTGCTGAGCCACAGCAATGCATGGCCGGGTACTGCTAGTATATATTTATATAAATAAAAATGGAAATATTCGTTTGTTTAAAATCGCTAATCTTCGAAAGTTCTTCATTTATTACTTTGAAATTTTCACACAAATTTCCATTCGCATCTGAGCGAATTTTTATATACATACTATATAGATGTCACGTATGTGACGGGAAAAAACATGCTTTCTTCGAAAAATTGTGTTTTTCATGTTTTTTTTTTTCATGTGAGGGAAATCTTTTCGCAACCTCTTTACAGATTGCTTTGAAATTTTGACACAACATTGCATATGAATAGGCATGTGTTTTTATATATCTACTATATACATGGCTCACCTGTGACAGAAAAAAACATGCGTTTTTTGAAAAACAACACCTGCTGGACGTAAGGGAAACACATGCTGTAATCTCTGCAGATCCTTCATCAAAATTTGCTTTGCTTTGAAATTTTGACACAACGTTCCCTCTGAATACGCACGTGTTTTTATATACCTACTATATAGACGCCACACCTGTGCCCGGTAAAAACATGCTTTTTTTTTTAAACAGCGTCATCTATTGCACGTCATAGCAACACAGCTATACTAAATATGTTACGATTCCATTTCAATGTTTCCGATTGCATTGATAAATTGAATTTTCATAGATTTTGATTTATTTTCATTTTGATAAAATTATTTTGTGTGACATTACGTTGGAATTGAGCTGTGTTGTTTACCATACTGATCATTTCGTAAGTATAAGTATAGATGCCACACCTGTGACAGGTAAAATCTTTTTTTTAAGAAACGGCACCATCTGTTGCAGGTAAGAGCAACACATGCTCCTATATGTTACGATTCCATGTCAATGTTTCCGATTTCATTGATAAATGGAATTTTCATAGATTTCGATTGGGTTTGGATTTGATTATCAAAGGATTTGAGAAGGATGGCGGAGGTAGAGGAACGAGGGGGTGAAATTCTGGAAGAGGAAGTGGGTCTGAGAAGAGAGGAGGTTTGAATGTTCGGTGGCCTGTCCACCATGGGTTGGCATAGGTGTGTGTCGTTTGTTTGGGTGTGTGGTATGTTGGGTTAATTTCAATTTATTTTAATTTTATTTAATTATTTTGTGTGACATTGTGTTGGAATTGAGGTGTGTTGTTTACCATACCGTTCATTTTGTGAGTATATCTTTTTCGTTTTTTTCATTTCGTTTCTCTAAATGTACATCTTATTTTTCACTGATGGGAACATCAGATCATTTGATGTTCCCAATTTTCTAATGGGAACATCAGATCATTTGGGAATGAATCAGACGAGGGAGTGTGGAATGGTGGGCTGGATGAGGGGATGGGAGTAGGGGATGATTGGGAAGACAAGGGGATGGGGGAGTTCAGGATGGTGGGAACAAGGGGATAGGGGAATGGTGGGGAGGACGAGAGGACGGTGGAGTTGGCAATAGTTGGGAGTCCAACGAGATGGGTGAGGGGGGTAATGGTGGGGAGGACTGAGGGACAGGGAAGGTTGCAGTGGCTCAGTAACAGCAACGCGTGGGGGTACTGCTAGTCTATATAAATAAAAAAGGAAATGTTCGTTTGTTCAAAATCGCTAATCTCCGAAAGTTCTTCACCGATTGCTTTGAAATTTTCACACAATGTTCCATTCGCATCCGAGCAGGATTTTATATACATATTATGTTGATTTGAAGTCTGTGACAGAAAAAAACATTCTTTTAAAAAAAAACTATGTTTTTCATGTGACAGAAATCTTTGAAACCTCTTTATCGATTGCTTTGAAATTTTGACACGACGTTACATTCGAATAAGCGCATGTTTTTATATACATACTATATACATGCCTCACCTGTGACAGGAAAACACATGTTTTGTTTTTTTGAAAAACAACGCCATCTGTTGGATGTAAGAGCAACATACGCTGTAATCTTCAAAAGTTCTTCACCGATTGCATTGAAATTTTGATACAACGTTCCATTCGAATACTCGTATGCTGTTATATACCTACTATATAGATAAAACACCTGTGACAGGTAAAAGGAAGAACTTTTTTTAAAACAGTGCCATCTGTTGCTCGCAAGAGCAACACATGCTATACTAAATGTTATGATTCCATTTCACTGTTTCCGATTTCTTTGATAAATAGAATTTTCATAGATTTAGATTTATTTTCATTTTTATTTAATTATATTGTTGGACATTGCATTGGAATTGAGCTGTGTTCTTTACAATACTGTTCATTTTGTGAGAATAAGTATAGATGCCACACCTGTGACAGGTAAAACTATGCTTTGTTTGAAAAACAGCACCATCTGTTGTACGTAGGAGCAACACCCACAATACTAAATATGCTATGATTCCATTTCAATGTTTCTGATTGCATTGATAAATTGAAATTTCATCGATTTCGATTTATTTTCATTTTCATTTCATTATTTTGTGTGACATTGTCTTAGAATTGAGCTGTGTTGTTGACCATACCATTTCATAAGTATAGTTATTTTTTAATTATTTCATTGTTTTTCATTTGTTTTTTTACTGTTCTTATTTTTCAGTGATGGGAACATCAGATTATTTGTTGTTCCAAATTTTCTGAAGGGAATACTAGATCATATGGGAATGTATCGGACAAGGGAGTGGGGAGGACGGGAGTGGGGGATGGTAGGGGACAACGAGGGGACAGAGTAGGAATGGGGGTAAGGACGAGGGGACGGGGGAGTTGGGGATGGTAGGGGACGAGGGGAGGGTGGAATAAATAATGGTGGGGAGGACAAGAAGACATAGCAGTGGGGAATGATGAGGGAGGAAGAGGGGACAGAGGACAGGGGAGGGGCAATGGTAGGAAAGACGACGGGATGGGGGAGGAGTGGGAGAATGATGGATAATGGAGTGAGCACGACTTAAGTTCCCTACTTCACTTGCTGGGTCGTTACGAAATGCTTGGAGACGAAACATGTTAAAAAATAGCAAATAAATGTACAACGAATATACTGGTGATAATGTAAGTTTCAGCAACAGGATGACGAGGCAACTGGTAACTATCCTGTGGAATTTTAATCTTTAACAATTAACGATAATTTTAGGATGGTAAATGATTTGCCAATCAAAAGCGCAGGAAATCTTGTACCCGGTACTCAATGTTAGAGAATAAGGGCAAGAAAATCCTACTAAATAATTGAAACTGATAGTTTCTAAAACGAATGAAACATTTAATTGTTTCAAAAGTGAATAAAGTAGTCCAAGAATGTAGGGATACTTTGCCGAATCTCTACAGGACAGAAGCAAGGGGTTTTCCTACTAAATGAAATATGATACTTACAGAATTAGCGATCTTTGTGCTCTGAAAAAAGAAAGCTAATTCCCTACCTAAGTAAATATCATCATCTCTGACCAACGTGTAGGGATGCGAGTGTCAACTGGTGACGAGAACTGCTGTTGAGGTCCCAACTCAGCAACGTAGTCCATGCTAGAGGAATTATGGCCCTCTGTATCCTCCTTTTGTCGGATTGCAGAAGATAGGGTGCTTTGGCCCGAAGACAAATCAAAGTACCAGGGTGTGGGATATCTGGGGCTTGACTCATTTATTCAATTATTTACTAATTTGATTTAATAAAACGAAGGACCACCCACTTTCGAGAAAAGAGGGAAAACTAATAAAAGTGATCATTAGAATAACACTAGAGAACCAGTGTCTATGGATAATTATTAAAAGGATAATCACTTGAAATAATGAATGGACTGTATGATTAATTAATTAAAGTCAGAGCCTTAAACACCTACATTGGGGGGGTATTTCTAGAAATTCATATACATCTAGGAATTAGTGTGGTTCGCCACAAGTTCATTGCTGAGTAAATGATATTATAAATCTTAACTACTGTAGATTCAAATATGTGAACTCAAATTGTGAATATTAATTATTATTAAATTACTGAGCAACAGTCAAAGCAAACACATGAATTACCAATCATCATTTCTGGCAATAATCTCTTCAATGTAATGATCCTACAAAAATTATATAAGAAGCAAATCATGTAAATTAAATTTGTACGAAAAAAGTCTTAGCTTTAAGACGATTTCTATAACATCGTTTCGTCATTCGTCCTCGAGTACACAGGATCTCCACAAGGAAGGAACTAGAGATGAATAACACGGGTGAAGAGAAACAACTTGATGATTCCTCGCCTACACGCTGAAATCAGAGAGAATTAAGTAGCATTTGAATAGACTACTTTTAATTTCAATATTCATGAAAACGGAAGAAATAGCCGAACAGGTACTAACGTTGTATATGGGGTCTTCTCGCTATATAACGACAGACTACTCATAAATATAAAATCTTGTATGATGCATCAAACGAGATGCATCTATACTTATCATGAGCGTATTGAATACTGAGGTCTGCCGGTATCGCGTCTGCCGGTCCCAGACGTTCACTGCTGTGTACGTGTGTTTATGGGTTTTGGCTTCAACTGTTGACGCGTCATTGACTGGCTGGGCACTATAGAACACGTGGATGAGTATCTATTAATTGTTGAACGAGTGTCAGCATAATTCTTGCTGATAAACTCTCCAGTCGCTACCACGTGTCTCGCCACTCTTCACGCCAGGGACCCTCCTCTCGTGCAAGCTGTCGTACAATGGCGTCGCCGCCTCCCTCAACCCGCCTCTCGCATTCACCACAGAAATTATTAATCACGAATAATTCTTTTCCTCGCAATTATGGATGTAATACGTAAATGAGAACGGGGTTGCAATTATAGGGATTTAAATATTATCATATTCTCGTTTTATGGTGTTAAACGGGAAATGGAGAAGATTCTATTCTCCTCCATGACATTCGTACGTAACAGAAGGAACTGTTACTACAGAACAATTTAATTAATAACTCTCAGTTTAAGATTATTGGGAGTTATATTATCCGTGAGTAATTATTACACGGAATACTGATGATTTTAGAGAACCACATTCAATTCTCTAACCCATTGGTAATAAATGTGTCTAACTAGACATTATCTGACGCAATGTTGCTACTCTATTTCATGAGAATTCTAGCATTAATACGCAGATGCAATGGTTAGTTTATGTAGACACTACCGTTAGTAAAATTAGTAACTACTGTAGTTAGTATATAATAAGAATGATTTATTATAATACAATAGTAGTTTATTAATGTTGGAAAATTCCAACACAGGGTACCAAAATGATGATATGCCGGAATGTGAGAAATATCCTAGGGACAAAAGGTGGAATACACGAGTACTAACACTGAGGGAGAGATGACCAATTAAGAGAATGACTGAGGTCTACAGTCACCACGTAATCCAAAGTTATCCAACACTCACAATATGCTACCCTCGGAATGCACAAAATACACGGCACCATATAAATATTAAAAGTAATGAAAATATTGAAAAGCAACTGTATCAAAGCCAAGTACACTTACCACAAATTGATGTTCTAGTACTAGTACCTGAGTGAAGCTCCTTGGGCAGGCCCCCATAAAATGTGACGGGAAAGTGTAGAAGAGTAGGTGTTCGGCAGTCCTCCTAATGGCTGGTGTCACTGCCTATCACATTTTAGAAAAAAAAGATCGACTACTTGGCTGTTGTCTGTGGTAAAGTAAGGGAAGACACGCAAAACACATAGTATGAACAATGAAAATTTAATTAACTTTAAAAATAATGAACAAAGAGAATCCCTTGGCTATGTACAGTGCAAACAAACAAGTCAATAAATATAACAAAAAAATTAAGAACAAGGTTGACGTTACTCTACAAATAAAATAAAGACAGAAAAAATATTAAACAGGTGCTGAGAATATATCGCTAGCTGAGACCCTCCACCAATAAACAGATCATATAGCAGTTGGTTGTTCACAGCTTGAGAGCACAAGGATATTCTAACTTCAATGGCTGGTTCAAACCCAGACATCGACTTGGTAGAGGGTGCTGAGGTGCAGAGGTGCAGGTGTGCAGTCAGCGGGTCACCAATCAGAAGCAGGCAGGCTGGAATGGTAGTTTGCTGGATGATGACGGTGGCGAACTGGCATGGAGGGAGTGTGGAGTATGGGGTAGTTTAGGGTACGTTTGTCTTTCGGTCAAAACGTTTTGTGCTACTGGTAGACGTATCTTGAAGATAGCATCTTAGTGTTGTATATATATAAGTTACTTTACGTAGGGAAGAGCAGGCTCAATCTCTCTTGAAAGAGATTACCGTCAATATATATATACATATATATATATATATATATATATATATATATATATATATATATATATATATATATATATATATATATATGTCGTACCTAGTAGCCAGAACACACTTTTCAGCCTATTATGCAAGGCCCGATTTGACTAATAAGCCTAGTTTTCATGAATTAATATATTTTCTCTATTTTTTTCTTATGAAATGATAAAGCTACCCATTTCATTATGAATGAGGTCAATTTTTTTTTATTGGAGTTAAAATTAACGTAGATATATGACCGAACCTAACCAACCCTACCTAACCTAACCTAACCTATCTTTATAGGTTAGGTTAGGTTAGGTAGCCGAAAAAGTTATGTTAGGTTAGGTTAGATAGGTTAGGTAGTCGAAAAATAATTAATTCATGAAAACTTGGCTTATTAGGCAAATCGGGCCTTGCATAGTAGGCTGAGAAGTGCGTTCTGGCTACTAGGTACGACATATATATATATATATATATATATATATATATATATATATATATATATATATATATATATATATATATATATATATATATATACATATATATATATATATATATATACATATATATATAACTGAAAACTCACACCCCAGAAGTGACTCGAACCCATACTCCCACAACTGGTATGTACAGGGACGCCTTAATCCGCTTGACCATCACGACCGGACATAAGGAAGTGATAGCCGAGGCTATATGAACCACTTCCCCGCCGGCACTCGGATGGTAATCTTGGGCATAGCATTTTATCAAATCACCTCATTCTTTGGGGCACACGTGAGGAACACATATGCAAACAAATTGTTTGCATATTTGTTTGCACATATATATATATATATATATATATATATATATATATATATATATATATATATATATATATATATATATATATATATATATATATGTCGTACCTAGTAGCCAGAACGTACTTCTCAGCCTACTATGCAGGGCCCGATTTGCCTAATAAGCCAAGTTTTCATGAATTAATTGTTTTTCGACTACCTAACCTACCTAACCTAACCTAACCTAACTTTTTCGGCTACCTAACCTAACCTAACCTATAAAGATAGGTTAGGTTAGGTTAGGTAGGGTTGGTTAGGTTCGATCATATATCTACGTTAATTTTAACTCCAATAAAAAAAATTGACCTCATACATAATGAAATAGGTAGCTTTATCATTTCATAAGAAAAAAATTAGAGAAAATATATTAATTCAGGAAAACTTGGCTTATTAGGCAAATCGGGCCTTGCATAGTAGGCTGAGAAGTGCATTCTGGCTACTAGGTACGACATATATATATATATATATATATATATATATATATATATATATATATATATATATATATATATATATATATATATATATATATATATATATATATATATATATACATATATATATATATATATATATATACATATATATATATATATATATATATATATATATGTCGTACCTAGTAGCCAGAACTCACTTCTCAGCCTACTATTCAAGGCCCGAATTGCCTAATAAGCCAAGTTTTCCTGAATTAATATATTTACTATAATTTTTTTTTTATGAAATGATAAAGCTACCCTTTTCTCTATGTATGAGGTCAAATTTTTTTATTGGAGTTAAAATTAACGTAGATATATGACCGAACCTAACCAACCCTACCTGACCTAACCTAACCTATATTTATAGGTAAGGTTAGGTTAGGTAGCCAAAAAAAGCTAGGTTAGGTTAGGTTAGGTAGGTTAGGTAGACGAAAAAACATTAATTCATGAAAACTTGGCTTATTAGGCAAATCGGGCCTTGAATAGTAGGCTGAGAAGTGCGTTCTGGCTATTAGGTACGACATATATATATATACATATATATATATATATATATATATATATATATATATATATATATATATATATATATATATATATATATATATGTCGTACCTAGTAGCCAGAACGCACTTCTCAGCCTACTATGCAAGGCCCGATTTGCCTAATAAGCCTAGTTTTCATGAATTAATGTTTTTTCGACTACCTAACCTACCTAACCTAACCTAACCTAACGTTTTCGGCTACCTAACCTAACCTAACCTATAAAGATAGGTTAGGTTAGGTTAGGTAGGGTTGGTTAGGTTCGGTCATATATCTACGTTAATTTTAACTCCAATAAAAAAAAATTGACCTCATACATAATGAAATGGGTAGCTTTATCATTTCATAAGAAAAAAATTAGAGAAAACATATTAATTCAGGAAAACTTGGCTTATTAGGCAAATCGGGCCTTGCATAGTAGTCCAAAAAGTGCGTTCTGGCTACTAGGTACGACATATATATATATATATATATATATATACATATATATATATATATATATATATATATATATATATATATATATATATATATATATATATATATGTCGTACCTAGTAGCCAGAACGCACTTTTCAGCCTACTATGCAAGGCCCGATTTGCCTAATAAGCCAAGTTTTCATGAATTAATTGTTTTTCGACTACCTAACCTACCTAACCTAACCTCACCTAACTTTTTCGGTTACCTAACCTATAAAGATAGGTTAGGTTAGGTTAGGTTGGGTTGGTTAGGTTCGGTCATATATCTACGTTAATTTTAACTGCAATAAAAAAAAAATTGACCGTGCGTTCTGGCTACTAGGTACGACATATATATATATATATATATATATATATATATATGTCGTACCTAGTAGCCAGAACTCACTTTTCAGCCTACAATGCAAGGCCCGATTTGCCTAATAAGCCAAGTTTTCATGAATTAATATATTTTCTCTAATTTTTTTCTTATGAAATGATAAAGCAACCCATTTCATTATGTAAGAGGTCAATTTTTTTTTATTGGAGTTAAAATTAACGTAGATATATGACAGAACCTAACAAACCCTACCTAACCTAACCTAACCTATCTCTATAGGTTAGGTTAGGTTAGGTAGCCGAAAAAGTTAGGTTAGGTTAGGTTAGGTAGGTTAGGTAGTCGAAAAGCAATTAATTCATGAAAACTTGGCTTATTAGGCAAATCGGGCCTTGCATAGTAGGCTCAGAAGTGAGTTCTGGCTACTAGGTACGACATATATATATATATATATATATATATATATATATATATATATATATATATATATATATATATATATATATATTTATATAAATATATATATATATATATATATATATATATATATATATATATATATATATATATATATATACCCTTTATTGTGTATTTAAAGGTTACAAAACATACAAGACAAATGCCTAAAGGTTATGGATCTCTTGAAGCTCCTCCGCTTCTGGACAGGAACCGAGGACGCAGCAAGCATTTCCCCTCTGGATCGCCACACTGAGACGCTGAAATAAAAAACTGGAAGCCCTTGGGTCTCTGGTGACGTCAATGAGCCTGGAACCCAATTCCTTGAGAAATACCAAGGCACTCTTGCCCCAGGGGCCATGCGTCTCAGACGCTATGGGAACAAAGAGGTATTGACCTTCCAGTCGCCTGTACTTGAGTGATTTTGCTGTTTCCCTGTGGTTGGCCGCCCCACCTGCTTGATCAGCTCCGAAGTGTACATAGGTGTCAGCCAGGGTGGATACACATGTGTAGTCCCACACCAACTGTCTACCCTCCTTCCATGGGTATATGGTGATGCCATCAGGGCGAAGTGCGGGGAAATCCGGGTTTTGGACCCCTAGGATGCGAGGTTCTCTCTCCGCTGGGCACCCAGCTGAGACGAGGCTTCTCTTGATGATGTCATTGACCTCGTTGTGTCTTGCATGCCAGCCCTTTGTGCTTCCGCAATGCAACCCATGCAGTCCGTATTGGTCTGCTTCCACCCTGTTGCAAATACACTTGTATTCAGTGTGAATTGGGGCACCAAGGCGGAGGGCTACTGCTACACGAAGGGATTCTGGATCTAGGCGCGTGCCCATTGCTGACATGGGTACTGCCAGGAGGAAGTCTCCTGCATGGGGGGCACGCACTGCTCTGAGGCGGGCTTTCTCCTTGTATGATGTTGCGACGCTGAGCATGGCATCAGCTACTTTTTCCACTAGAGGGTGGTCCCAGCCGGACTGTTTGTGTTGTTTTGTTGGCTCTATAATGGTTGCTGGGGCTGCAAGAACATCCCACTGATTTGAACATTCAGTGAAAGCAGGATCGTGTATTCCTGCTGAATCCCTCAGGGTTGCAGGTAAAATATCTCTGACGAGGTCGTGTGATGCATGAGAGGAGGAAAGGAAGGCTGGTAGAGCAATTTGGGAGGCTGTGCGGACACCAAGGCCGCCGAGTCTTACAGGAAGGGTTGCTTGCTCCCACTGAGAGTCGTCCAATGGCAGGTTCAGGACTTTCACCAGCATGGACCTCAGAAGGGTGTCATACACATTTAACTTAGGGCTGCTGTAGGATGGAGAACATCTCAGAAAGTAGGTCAACTTAGGGAGAGACAGGCATCTTGTAAGGAGAAAGAGAGCATCATGGGCATCAATCTTGTCAATCCTGTCCTGCATTCTCTTTAGGTCAGTGATTTTTGCAACCAGGACCTCCTCGATTGCTCGTGGGCCAATGGGGGCACCCAGGAGAGTGCTGTCCGGTGGCTCGACAACGAGAATGTCTGGAAGAACATTTTGTATTTGCCCAGTGATGTCTGGGTTGCGGGAGATTATTTCACATTTGGATGCATTGAGAATGAGGCCTAAGGCTGCTCCCTGCTCCTGGATTTTCCTTATATCCTCCAAAATGGTTTCCGGAGTTCCAGCTAGAGTGCCATCATCCAGGTACCAGATGTTTAGCTCGCTTGTCAGACTATCAGTGACCTCTTTGATAGCTAGGCAGAAAAGGAGGGGGGCTAAGGGGTCACCTTGTTGGACACCTTCACAGGAGTTTATTTCATGCTCCCCAAAAAGAAGCTTAGAGTCCCCACTGTAGCACGATCGGATGAATGGGTAAAGGGGACGGAAATGGTTGTGTACAGCCCTGAGGACAGCGTCTCGTCTGACTTGATTGAAGGCATTTTTGAAGTCAAGCTTTACTAGTGCCTTCTGGTCCGGGAGATATATATATTTATATATATATATATATATATATATATATATATATATATATATATATATATATATATATATATATATATATATATATATATATATATATATATATATATTGTGACAATAATCTCTTTCAAGAGAGATTGAGCCTGCTCTTCCCTACATAAGTACGTCAATATACAAGATAATATAGAAGATACGTCCACCAAGTATCGCCAAACGTTTTGCCCAGAGAGCAAAACGTACCCAGCACACAGTGACACCTGCTACCACCGCCGTAACCAGCTAATTGCTCATCCTCTGCCTGCCTGTCGTTGATTGGCTGGTGACTCGTCGCCCCTGCCCTCCGTCTCCACCACAAGTCGACGTCTGGGCTGCAGTGCGCCAGTATCGTCAGAATATCTCGGTGCTCCAAGCAGTTGACATCTCTCGCTGGTAGACTAAGCCTTGGCTTTCGTGTACTAAGGGAGGTGGTAGCTCGAAGCCAGTATTCCAGCACCACTTATATTTTATTTTGCTATCACTGTAACTTGTCTTAACGTAACTTTTCATTTGCCAGTGATTATTCATATTATTTTGTTTGTTGACTTGTCTTGCATATTTTATGTGATTAACTTTATTCATGTCTTGTTTTTCTAGAGTAATTAAAATTTCATTGTTTATATACTTGTGTTTTGTGTGTCTTCCCATTACCTTACCACAGACGAAAGGACCAACTTTTCTCTTTTTTTTTTATTATGTGACGAGGCCCTGCCCCTAGCTTTTGAAACAGCCGAACACCAACGCTTTACCGTCATATATATATACATATATATATATATATATATATATTTATATATATATATATATATATATATATATATATATATATATATATATATATATATATATATATATATATATATATAAATATATATATTATGTCGTACCTAGTAGCCAGAACGCACTTCTCAGCCTACTATGCAAGGCCCGATTTGCCTAGTAAGCCAAGTTTTCCTGAATTAATATATTTTCTCTAATTTTTTTCTTATGAAATGATAAACCTACCCATTTTCATTATGTTATGTCATTTTTTTTATTGGAGTTAAAATTAACGTAGATATATGACCGAACCTAACCAACCCTACCTAACCTAACCTATCTTTGTAGGTTAGGTTAGGTTAGGTAGCCGAAAAAGTTAGGTTAGGTTAGGTAGGTTAGGTAGTCGAAAAACAATTAATTCATGAAAACTTGGCTTATTAGGCAAATCGGGCCTTGCATTGTAGGCTGAGAAGTGCGTTCTGGCTACTAGGTACGACATATATATATATATATATATATATATATATATATATATATATATATATATATATATATATATATATATATATATATATATATATATATATATATATATATATATATATATTGCCCGAAAAATGAATAAGGATTGCACATTTTAACAAAACTCTTAAAACTGTGTGTAAAGGCGATAAAGAGTTGATATCTAGGCTAACATATCGATCCCCCTCTCTACTTTACATGTATGGTCGGCCGAGCGGATAGCACGCTGGATTTGTGATCCTGTGGTCCTGGGTTCGATCCCAGGTTTCGGCGAGAAACAATGGCAGAGTTTCTTTCACCCTATGCCCCTGTTACCTTGCAGTAAAATAGGTACCTGGGTGTTAGTCAGCTGTCACTGGCTGCTTCCTGGGGGTGGAGCCCCGGTCGAGGACCGGGCCGCAGGGACACTACAAGCCCCGAAATCATCTCAAGATAACCTCAAGAAGATGGTCTTATAAAAACTCATAAGCCGTATAATCCGGCAAGGCCGATTATTAGCTCAGTTGGTTCGGCGGCTTATAAACTCTCTAAGTGGTTAGTCAAAGTTTTGTCCCCTATAGTTGGTACTATTTCCAACTCACACTTGACAAACAATGTGGACTTATTTCATAAGCTATCCACACTGAATTTAAATTTTGATTTTAAACTAATAAGTTTCGATGTGACCTCTTTATTCACTAAAGTACCTGTTGATGATTTGTTAGAATTTCTACGTGAGGAACTGCCCAAATATAATGTGAGCTTGCAGACCAATAAAGTATTGGAACTTATCAAATTTTGTATAAAAGACAATTATTTTAGTTTTAATGGAAAAATTGTCAAACAAACATTTGGATTGGCGATTTCCCCAGTTTTGAGTAATTTGTATTTGGAATTCTTCGAAACAAAAATCTTATCCAGGATTATCCCTGCTAATGTAGTTTGGTTTAGGTATGTTTTGTCACACGGTTTATGGCCGTGTGACAAAGACCAAATAGGTTTTCTTAATGAACCTAATTCTTTGGTACCTTCAATAAAATTCACTTGTGAGACTAAGGAGAATGGTACTCTTCCGTTTTTGGACATTATGATTTATAGTCACTAGAAAGTTCAAATTTAATGTGTATAGGAAACCTACCAACGTGGGGTCGTATGTTCATTTTTATTCGAATCATCATAGTAAAGTTAAACAGGTAGTATTTTCAGCAATGTTTCTACGAACTTTGAGGGTATGCAGCCCTGAGTTTTTTGATGAAGAGATTGCTAAAATATATGAAATTGAGAAGAGTTTACAATATCCTAAGAGGTTTTTGGATTGCTTGTTCGAACAAGCCAAACGTACGTTTTACATTCACGTTCCTAAAGCGAAACCAGAAATTATTAACTCATTGGTGGTACCTTATGCGAGTGGACTTGAAAAACTGTCTCCGGTTTTTAAGAAACTTAATATCAATTTGGTGTTCACTAATAGTACGATCAAGTCCATTTCAATAAAAAAAAACTCCCCTGGTACAGCAGGTTTTGTGTATTCGACTCCCTGCAATGATTGTGATTTTGTGTACTTTGGACAAAAAGGAAAGTCCTTACAATTGTGGTTGTCACAACATGCTTATAGTATTAGAATTGCCCAAACGTCTAACGCATTGTATCTGCACACAAGTTTATGTGATCACACTATTAACTGAAATGGGGCGAAAAACATTACCAATTGTGGTGGTTTCGTGGAATGGAATTTGATTGAGTCTGCTCTAATCAGTCAGTGTCCAAATCTTCTTAATGTTAGTACTGGTATGTACAAACTTGATCCATTTTTAAGTTATAATATTGCACAACAGTTTAAGAAAAATCTCTGATAGGGAAGCTTACAGTGTCTCATTACAATTTTATATTCATATATTGTGTGTTCATGAGGCTTTTCTTTAATCTTTCATCCTTATTCTCTGACCGCTTAATCATCTTTGACCATTCTAAGCTAAGCTATACCTGTTTCTTGGTTAATTCTTTCCCTAGGGATGGGTTGGTCAGGTTCCAGGTGTTGGCCTGCACCCTCTCTCTCTTTCCTCTAGTCAGTTTGGTGTTGACAAAGGCTTTAACAGGCAGAAACGTTCACTTCCTTTCACATTTCTCTGTGGATTTTCTGCATATATATTATAAATATATATATATATATATATATATATATATATATATATATATATGTCGTACCTAATAGCCAGAACGCACTTCTCAGCCTACTATTCAAGGCCCGATTTGCCTAATAAGCCAAGTTTTCATGAATTAATGTTTTTTCGTCTACCTAACCTACCTAACCTAACCTAACCTAGCTTTTTTTGGCTACCTAACCTAACCTTACCTATAAATATAGGTTAGGTTAGGTTAGGTAGGGTTGGTTAGGTTCGGTCATATATCTACGTTAATTTTAACTCCAGTAAAAAAAAATGACCTCATACATAGAGAAAAGGGTTGCTTTATCATTTCATAAGAAAAAAATTATAGTAAATATATTAATTCAGGAAAACTTGGCTTATTAGGCAAATCGGGCCTTGAATAGTAGGCTGAGAAGTGAGTTCTGGCTACTAGGTACGACATATATATATATATATATATATATATATATATATATATATATATATATATATATATATATATATATATATATATATATATATATATATATATATATATATATATATATATATATATATATATAGGATATAGGGGGGTACCACCACTGGTGCAATTATAGGGACCCACAGCCTCAGAGAAGGGAACACAGAGCACTCAGGGAAAAACTTGCCATTTAACTCTGAATACGAAAGAGTGTTCACTTCTCCTACCACCCCTTTTTTTTTATTATGATGTACACTTTATTATGCAAGGTTATACAGTTACATATCTGATATATATATATATATATATATATATATATATATATATATATATATATATATATATATATATATATATATATATATATATATATATATATATATATATATATATATATATATATATATGATGGATGGTGAATTTGGGTAAAAATATACAAAGAGGAGAAACAAAAGGTTAGGTTATGTATATGTCCAACACAATAAACTATATCTGAAAGGTTAGGTTAAAGGTAAAAGAATAAGAACAAATTATATCCAACACAATGCATATGCTACGAACAAAGAGGTCAGGTCAAAGGGAGAAAAATAAGAACAATTATATGTTCTAATCAGTTATATGCAATATATATGATATTATATAATAAATATAACTTGTGAGCAATTTGATGAACTTTAAGTAAAAAATAGATACAAAGTGCATAAACTTACATTTCTAACAAATGTTACTTTGAAATGCTAAAATACCCTATTTTTAACAAATAACCCCTAATAAAACATAAACCTCCATTTGAGAAATTAACACTTTGAAATAAACAAACATCTATATATATAACAAATCCTTAGAAATGTGTAAAACCCCCAAAATTTAATAAGTAACACTTGAAATGCTTAAATAACCATTTTTTAAATAGGTTATGTCAGCTAAGTTAGGTTAAATTAGATTATGTAAGTTAAATTAGGTTAGGTAAGGTAAGATAAGTTAGGTTAGGTAAGGTAAGTTCGGATAGGTAGGGTTAGATTAGGTTGGGATGGGTTATTATAGGTTAGGTTATGCAAGTTAAATTAGGTTAGGTTAGGTAAGGTAAGTTATGTCAGCTATGTTAGGTTAGATTATGTAAGTTAGGAAAGGTTATTTAAGTTAGGTTAAGTTATTTAATTAAGTTAGGTTTGGTTAGGTAAGTTAGGTTAGGTAAGGTAAGTTATGTCAGCTAAGTTAGATTAGTTTAAGTAAGTTTGGTTAGGTTAGGTAAATTAGGTTAGGTAAGTTAGGTTAGGTTAGGTAAGGTAAGTTAGATTTGGTAAGGTAAGTTAAGTCAGCTAAACTAGGTTAGGTTATGTAAGTTAGGTTATGCTAGATTATGTAAGTTAGGTTAGGTAAGTAAGGTTAGGTTAGGCTAGGTAAGTTAGGTTAGGTTAGGATTGGTAAGTTATGTTAGCTAAGTTAGGTTAGGTTAGGTAATGTAGGTTAGGTAAGGTAGGTTAGATAAGATAGGTTAGGTATGGTAAGTAAAGTTAGGTAAGATAGGTTAGGTATGGTAAGTAAATTTAGGTAAGTTGTGTTAGGTAAGGTAAGTTAGGTTAAGTAAGGTAAGTTATGTCAGATAAGTTAAGTTAGTTATGCTAAGTTATGTAAGTTAGGTCGGGTAAGTTAGCTCAGATAGGGGGAAATAGGAAAGTTACATTAGGGTTGTTAAGTTAAGATAGACTAGTACAAGTAAGTCAAGTTAGGTAGGGTTATGCATTATTGTTCAGAGAATAGTTTTAAGATAATGCGGCCAAGAAAATATATTTTAACAGAATAATTACTAACAGAAATACAAGTTTGATATGAAAAGTTGAACGAATTACATAAAAAGAGAGGTGTTTTGTGACATATTAAATGCTATTAAAGAGGTTAACTGTTAATGTTTTAGTAAAACTGTCCTAGTGAAAGCTGTTACTGCATAAAAAAAGGTATTTTACTTATTCATTCAATGAAGAACAACGTTTGTTACATTTCGGAGTGTTTTTAATGCTTGAAGATGTCTTAAAGAACATCTTTTATGAACGAAGATTTCGTAGAAAGCTTCTCTGATGAGCGAAGGTGACTTAGAGAATAACTTTGATGACAGATTAACTTCGATGTATCTGAGAATAACTTTCGATGACTCTGAGAATAACTTTTGAGGACATGAGCAGTATTTTTGACGTCTTTGTGTACGTTATTGATGTCTCTGATTGTTTCTTCGATGTCTCAAAGGGTGTCTTTGATGTCTCGAAGCATGTCCTTGATGTCTCTGAATGGGTTGTTGACTATTCTTATTACTCCAAGAAGTATAATATTAGTTAAAAAATGTGTTGAATGAAGCTATACCTGACTATTTTTAGATAAGTGAAATGGTATTTTAGTTAAGAACAGTGATGAAGTGACTATTTTCAGTTGATTAGAGAATAATTTTAGTTATGAAAAGTTTTGAAAGATGTAGAACATGGCTATTTTCAGATGATTGACGAATAACTTTAGTTAAGAAACGAGAAAAAAATACCTTGGTAAATTTGTTACTATATTAGGTGAAGATTTGTTTAAGAACAGTGTTGTGAAGAACATTCTGATAACAAGGAGAATATGACACAGAACACAGAAAACATGTAAGAGAAGGCGATGAACACTGAGAACATGCAGGGAATATGAACTTGCAGAGAAAAATAAAAAATGATAAACAACAGATAAAGATCATTTTTCATTATGAATAATGAAAAATGAACTTGAAGAATATGCTAAGAACATGGTGAATATGAATAATGAACAATGAACTTGTGAAGAATTTGCTAAGAACATGGGGAATATGACAAAGAACATGAGAATATACCAAAGAACATAGAAAAATGGAGAAACAGGTGAAAATATAGAAAGAACATTTGGGAGGATATTTTAAGAACATGGAGAGAACTTAAATAATGAGTATAAAAGCCGTATTTCTTTAAATTCTGGGTAGGGAGGGAGGTTTGGGTAAAGCTGGGGTATAGGTAAGATGCGCAGGAGTAGAGGCTAAGGAAGGGGGATGATAAGGGGTGATGAAGATAAGAGAGGATGGGGGCGGGGGAATGGAGGAGAGGGGAAGGTATGGCAGGAGTAACGTGTGGAGGGGTGAGATGAAGGGGGAGTAGGGGGGAGAGGGCGAGAAAAGGGTGTGAGGGCAAGATGAATGGGGAGAGGGCAAGATGAAGGGCGAAAGGGAGTTGGGGGATGTAAGGGAGGTGGGAGGTAAGGGATGGGAAGGTAAGAGAAGAAATGTAAAGGGTGGGAGGAAGAAGTAAGATGCGATGTGATTGGATGATTTACATTTCCGTGTGAGTAACTGTTTACATAGCTGAGCACACAAAGAGTATTGAAGGTAAGGTGCGATATGACCATGTGATTATTATTCCTTAGTGAACAGGCATATTGAAGGAGAGGTTATGTTTACTTTTGATAAAGTTGATAGACTGGAAAATGTCTTTATCTGAAATATTTAAGTTTGATGAACTAAGGCGGAGGACATGAGTTGGAACTCGGTAATTTGCTTTTGATTTATGTTACAGGGATCTGAAATGAAGTTGGTTTAATTAGCTCAGGGGATTTGGGCTGGCAATAATTAACTTCCAGGAGGGAACTAAGGAGGAGGAGGAGGACAGAAGCTGAAACTTGGATAATATTTTTAATTTATTTTACTACGTTTTAAATGTAATGGGTTAAATTTCAAAGAACTTGAGCTGATAGTGGTGAATTTACAGCAGTAATCTAAAGCAGAGAATGGGAGCTAGAGTTCGTTAATTGTTTGGATGTATTTAACTATGTCTGAAATACAGCAGATATAATTTTTGGGGAAATTGATCAGGTATTAATAAGGATACGAGAGATGTTTAAGTCAAGGACAGGAGCTCAGTAACTAAATTGCTGTATTTTACTATGTCTGAAATAAACCAGTTTTAAATTTCAGTGAAATTAATTGGGTATTAACTAAGATACGAGGGGGGATTAAGGTGGGGGGATAAGAGCGGAAACTCGGTAACACTATTTACTTTTTTTACTACATCCGAAATATGACTGTTTAAAATTTGGCTATTAGTAGCGAAACTACACTTATAAATGCGGTCTTTGACAAATTTTGGTCTTATTGGTCTCTGCCACATTTTGGTCTTTAACTGGACTTTAAATATTTTCGGGTTCAAAGTGAACTCTGACGAATTTCGGCCTTTAATTGGACTGACGATTTTTTTGGCATAAACTGGACACTCCGATTAATTTCAGTGTTCAACTGGACTGACGAATTTCGGTCTTTTACTGGACTCTGACTTTTTCAGGCTCAAACTGGACTCTGTCAAATACTGCTTTGAAAGTGGACTCTGTTAAATTTCGGTCTTCAAATAAACTTTGCAATATTTTGGTCTACAAATGGTCTCTGAAATTATTTTGGTCTTTTAATGATCTTTGTTATATATCGGTTTTCAACTGATCTCTGACTAATTTTGGGTCTTTTAACTGGTCTATGAATAATTTTGATCTTCAATTAGATTGTCATATTTTTGTCTACAAATGGTCTCTGAAATTGTTTCGGTATTGTAATGATCTCTGTTATATTTAGGTTTTCAACTGGTCTCTGACTAATTTTCGGTCTTTACTGGTCAATGAATAATCTAGGGCTTTGAATGGACTTTGATGAAAATCGGTCTGAAAAATGGTCTCTGATTAATTCATTTTCGGTCTTTTACAGGTGAAATAGCCGTAAATGGATAGAAAAACTAAAACTTACTGCTAAGATGTCTATTTTCCTTAACAAAACTTCTATGACAATATCTTCTGTAAATGGTATTTTTTAATAATTTCGGTCTTTCACTCTTAAATAAACTTCTATGGTCATATGAACTCTGAAACATTTTCCTAAACTGACCTCTGAAAATTTTTGAATTTCTCCCATAAGAAACCTTTACCTCCAAATGGACAACGTTTGCCTCAAATTTCCTCCATAAGAAACCTATAGGAACATTTACCTGGAAACCCCACAGCGTATCGACAACTAGGAAATTTACGTGGAAACCCCGACACCGTATGAGTGACTGGCAAAATTGACCTCGAAGCCCCGACTCCGTATGAGTGACTGGCCAAAATAAATCTCAATCACTCATATGATGTCATCTCTACTACTTAGATAGACCAATAGATTGACAGCTATATGGATGGATCGACAGACTGCTTGTTGAATTGATAATGAGATAAATATACAGATAGAGAGATGGATAGATACAAGGGAGACAGACCTGGGCAATGCCGGGTAACCCTCTATCACAGGCCCACTTGTGGCACCTCACATGACCCCCAACCCTGGAAACACAAACCGTAACAGTCCCTATTTTCCGCTTGTTACAACTTGTAATAAAGTTGTTACATATTGGCTTAACCTGTTTATAACGTATTAGAACGTTGTTACAACTTGCTTTATTGGTTGTTATAACTAGTTAGGTGTTAAAACTTGTTCGAACGTTGTACCAACGTCGTAGTTTCGCTGTGTGTTTGCTGGGAAGTGCTCATGTGAATTCATAGATGATATTCGTCTCATCCAAGGCATTGCATTTTGCTGAATGTCTGCAGAGCTTCCACTGAGCAAGGTGGCAGTCTTCTCTGAATTGTAGTAAATTTAAGTAAAAATACATAATTTCTTTACTCAACATAACCATCACTAAATATATACTTACCAGCAACACTGAAATAATCGAATGATAAAACGACAATGTTAGATTAGATAGTTGCGAAGCACTTAAGACTAAACAACCACATCCAGCTGTAAACACTTTGCGTACATTCTACCAGCCATAAAACCAAGGCATATACCCAGCGCAGATCTCACCTGCTGCCCAAGTGATCATCAACCAGGTAACATCTTACACCTCCTCTTTCTTGGGGAGTTTTTTTTGCTCCAGTTAGTATGTATCAACTTTTTTTCAGCCTCCGAAGATGCTGACTGGCACAACAAAACATTTCTTGGCTTCACAGGACATTGCAAGTATTGCAGATATTCCGAATTAAATGTACTATTTTAGCTTTTGCTAAAAAGAATATTCCAACAATCCATATTCATTGTGAAACAAAATACGTTTGTGTGTGGAATATTATACAAAATGTTTTCTTAACTGAAGGAAATATTACTTACCTTGTTGTAAAAAAATTCTTGTGATATTAAATGCATTTTCTAGTCTTCGTCCTGGAACCTTCATCGATATGCATGATGGCAGGAGGAATACAGTTAGATACAGAACTATCAGCGTGATTAAAATGGTTGCCCACACCAAGGGCTCCAAAGGAAAGACGAAGCTCCAGGTGTCCACCTCCGGCCGACCTCGACCACTCACTATCCTACCAAGCTCTATCATTATAGGCCACGTGAAGTCCAAGATCTCGGCTCTCGAATCACTGATGCTAAAGGGCCCAAGACCAATGTCCACTTCCTGTGTATGAGAAAATATATATATATATATATATATATATATATATATATATATATATATATATATATATATATATATATATATATATATATATATATATATATATATATATATATATTTATTGGTGTATACTGGCAGCAGGTTTTCTTTCAAACATGTTTCATTGAATATGACCGCATATTCTGTATTTATTATTTTCTGGTTTAGGGCTTCTATCCCTCTAACTATTTTCTTAGCATCAGGGCTTAATTGAAATAGGAGTTCTCCAAAACTCATTTTCGTACTTTTAAGGTGAAGAAAAGAAGTGATTTACTATAGAGTGTATTACACTTATTTGTATAATTTGCACGACGTTTCGAACCTCCATGGTTCATTCTCAAGTGAACAGATCTTACAATACTAGTTGATTTTATACCCGCATTAGGTCAGGTGATAATACAATGAAGGTGAAAACATGGGGGGATACATAAGGGATAAACATAGGGGCTGCAGAAGGCTTATTGGCCCATACGAGGCATCTCCTATCCAAACACAAAGATTAATCCAGTGTAATTGGCCTGTTATGTTGGACATTGTCTTCTGTGTTGGCATCGATATGTTCTTGTCTTGTCCTTACTCTCATGGTGGGTAGAGTAAATAGTTCCGTGATTTGGGTGTTCATGGTAGGTCGCTCTATTCTTATGTGAATTGCCTCAAGAATTTGTAATCTTCTTGAATCTTGGGTTTTGTCTATTATGCAAGTATTCGTGTTCAACATTTCTCTTGTTAGAGTAATGTCATGGGCTTGTCTCATGTGATTCCTAGGGGCACCAGATTGAAGATGGCATGTCAAACGCCTCGTCAGCTTGGTCGACGTCATACCTATGTACTTACATTGAAGGTTACATCCTTCGTGGGGGCAAGTGTACATGTATACAACGCTTGACTGCTGTAGAGGGTTCTCCGTCGGCTTCGGGCTGTTTTTGATAAGGAGTTCGGAAGTCTTCTTGGTTTTGTAGAATATTATCAGGTTTATGTTTTGGTTAGGAGTAGTGCTTTTTACTCCTTTACGGATTATTTCTTTCATTATTCTTTCCTCTTTTATATGTTCACTGTGCATGGTTGATTTGTAATATAATTTTATTGGAGGTGTTGTGGTTTCTGTTCTAGGTTCTGAATTATACCAACGGTCCAAGTGTCTTCTTATAGCAGCGTTTATTTCCACGTTGCTATATCCGTTGTTCACCAATACCTGAGTTACTCTTTCAAACTCTCTACTCACGTTGCTCCATTCAGAGCAGTGGGTAAGCGCTCGACGAATATAAGCATTGAGAACACTGGCTTTGTATCTTTGGGGGCACTCACTTCTACCGTTCAGGCATAATCCTATGTTGGTGGGCTTGGTATATACGTTGGTGCTTAAAGAGGTTCCTGTTTTTGTTATTAGTACATCCAAGAATGGCAGACTGTTATTTTCACTATTTTCATGTGTAAATCGGAGTACTGACTCTCTCTCTAGGTGTCTTTTTAGGTCAATTAGTTCATCTGAGTCTTTTACATCATCATCTGAGATGACGAATATGTCATCTACATAACGGCAGTATACAGTTGGTTTTTGTCTGCTACTGAAGACCCTATCTTCGATGGTTCCCATATAAAAATTAGCAAATAAAACTCCTAAGGGGGAGCCCATTGCTACTCCGTCTATTTGTAAATACATGTCTCCTTGTGGACTGATGAAAGGGGCTTCCTTTGTACATGCTTCGAGAAGACTTTTCAAGTGTGGCTCAGGTATGTCTAATTTGGGGGTGCTCTCGTCTCTGTATACTCTGTCCAGTATCATTCCTATGGTTGTGTCGACTGGGACGTTGGTAAATAGGGATTCAACGTCCAGGGAAGCGATGATTCCATCGGGCTGGGTAGATTTGATCAATTCTAGGAAATCTGCTGATGATTGTAGACTAAACTTACTTGGAGTGTATGGAGTTAGGAGTTCATTGAGTTTCTTTGCCAGGTGATAAGTTGGGGTTGGTATTTGGCTGATTATAGGGCGTAGTGGGTTACCTGGTTTATGCGTCTTAACATTGCCGTAGGCCTATCCTAAGCCATAGTCGCCTTGAAGTTTATTGAAATGCACACTACCTTTCTTTGCGTTGATTGCTGTAATTGTTTTGTTTACTTTCCGCTTAAGGTCTTCTACGGGGTTCCTCGTGATTCGTTGAAATTTGGAGTCGTCAAGCAAACCATCAACAGTGAACTATTTAACCTGAAACAACAACATAAAACTCTTGTAGAAACAAAAACACTCCGTAAGTTAACATCCCTAAACGGTGGACAGCTAAAAATCCCTCGTCCTAAAGATGGCTACTTTAACCTGACTTCTTATGATCTTACCCAGGACCAACGAGACCTCTTAAATCTTGGTCTAAATTGTCAATTCTTATCTAAAGCAAAGATGCATCAAAAACGCCTGGAAATCGAAATGCTTCTGGACGATATCCATAAGCTAGAAGACAACAAAAAAGTCATCACCACTGACACACTTCAAGCTGAACTACTTGCAGAAGCAGGGAAAAAACGAGGAACATATTCATCTACAATCTTAACCCCACGACTCAAAGAAGCAGCGAAACAACTAAAAAATCTGAAAGACGTAACAATAAGAAAAGCCGACAAAACAGCAGCATATGTATTGATTCCTACCCATGAATACATGAACAAAATTAGCGACATCCTAAGTGACGACTCCAAATTTCAACGAATCACGAGGAACCCCGTAGAAGACCTTAAGCGGAAAGTAAACAAAACAATTACAGCAATCAACGCAAAGAAAGGGTAGTGTGCATTTCAATAAACTTCAAGGCGACTATGGCTTAGGATATGCCTACGGCAATGTTAAGACGCATAAACCAGGTAACCCACTACGCCCTATAATCAGCCAAATACCAACCCCAACTTATCACCTGGCAAAGAAACTCAATGAACTCCTAACTCCATACACTCCAAGTAAGTTTAGTCTACAATCATCAGCAGATTTCATAGAATTGATCAAATCTACCCAGCCCGATGGAATCATCGCTTCCCTGGACGTTGAATCCCTATTTACCAACGTCCCAGTCGACACAACCATAGGAATGATACTGGACAGAGTATACAGAGACGAGAGCACCCCCAAATTAGACATACCTGAGCCACACTTGAAAAGTCTTCTCGAAGCATGTACAAAGGAAGCCCCTTTCATCAGTCCACAAGGAGACATGTATTTACAAATAGACGGAGTAGCAATGGGCTCCCCCCTTAGGAGTTTTATTTGCTAATTTTTATATGGGAACCATCGAAGATAGGGTCTTCAGTAGCAGACAAAAACCAACTGTATACTGCCGTTATGTAGATGACATATTCGTAATAGTAAAAGACTCAGATGAACTAATTGACCTAAAAAGACACCTAGAGAGAGAGTCAGTACTCCGATTTACACATGAAAATAGTGAAAATAACAGTCTGCCATTCTTGGATGTACTAATAACAAAAACAGGAACCTCTTTAAGCACCAACGTATATACCAAGCCCACCAACATAGGATTATGCCTGAACGGTAGAAGTGAGTGCCCCCAAAGATACAAAGCCAGTGTTCTCAATGCTTATATTCGTCGAGCGCTTACCCACTGCTCTGAATGGAGCAACGTGAGTAGAGAGTTTGAAAGAGTAACTCAGGTATTGGTGAACAACGGATATAGCAACGCGGAAATAAACGCTGCTATAAGAAGACACTTGGACCGTTGGTATAATTCAGAACCTAGAACAGAAACCACAACACCCCAATAAAATTATATTACAAATCAACCATGCACAGTGAACATATAAAAGAGGAAAGAAATAATCCGTAAAGGAGTAAAAAGCACTACTCCTAACCAAAACATAAACCTGATAATATTCTACAAAACCAAGAAGACTTCCGAACTCCTTATCAAAAACAGCCCGAAGCCGACGGAGAACCCTCTACAGCAGTCAAGCGTTGTATACATGTACACTTGCCCCCACGAAGGATGTAACCTTCAATGTAAGTACATAGGTATGACGTCGACCAAGCTGACGAGGCGTTTGACATGCCATCTTCAATCTGGTGCCCCTAGGAATCACATGAGACAAGCCCATGACATTACTCTAACAAGAGAAATGTTGAACAAGAATACTTGCATAATAGACAAAACCCAAGATTCAAGAAGATTACAAATTCTTAAGGCAATTCACATAAGAATAGAGCGACCTACCATGAACACCCAAATCACGGAACTATTTACTCTACCCACCATGAGAGTAAGGACAAGACAAGAACATATCGATGCCAACACAGAAGACAATGTCCAACATAACAGGCCAATTACACTGGATTAATCTTTGTGTTTAGATAGGAGATGCCTCGTATGGGCCAATAAGCCTTCTGCAGCCTCTATGTTTCACCTCACATTTATCCCTTATGTATCCCCACATGTTTTCACCTTCATTGTATTATCACCTGACCTAATGCGGGTATAAATATAACTAGTATTGTAAGATCTGTTCACTTGAGAATGAACCATGGAGGTTCGAAACGTCGTGCAAATTATACAAATAAGTGTAATACACTCTATAGTAAATCACTTCTTTTCTTCACCTTAAAAGTACGAAAATGAGTTTTTGGAGAACTCCTATTTCAATTAAGCCCTGATGCTAAGAAAATAGTTAGAGGGATAGAAGCCCTAAACCTGAAAATAATAAATACAGAATATGCGGTCATATTCAATGAAACATATATATATATATATATATATATATATATATATATATATATATATATATATAATATATATATATATATATATATATATATATATGTATATATGTATGTATATATATATATATATATATGTCGTACCTAGTAGCCAGAACGCACTTCTCAGCCTACTATGCAAGGCCCGATTTGCCTAATAAGCGAAGTTTTCCTGAATTAATATATTTTCTCTAATTTTTTTCTGATGAAATGATAAAGCTACCCATTTCATTATGTATGAGGTAATTTTTTTTTTATTGGAGTTAAAATTAACGTAGATATATGACCGAACCTAACCAGCCCTACCTAACCTAACCTAACCTATCTTTATAGGTTAGTTTAGGTTAGGTAGCCGAAAATGTTAGGTTAGGTTAGGTTAGGTAGGTTAGGTAGTCGAAAAACAATTAATTCATAAAAACTTGGCTTATTAGGCAAATCGAGCCTTGCATAGTAGGCTGAGAAGTGCATTCTGGCTACTAGGTACGACATATATATATATATATTATATGTCGTACCTAATAGCCAGAACGCACTTCTCAGCCTACTATGCAAGGCCCGATTTGCCTAATAAGCCAAGTTTTCATGAATTAATATATTTTCTCTAATTTTTTGCTTATGAAATGATAAAGCTACCCATTTCATTATGTATGAGGTCAATTTTTTTTTATTGGAGTTAAAATTGACGTAGATATATGACCGAACCTAACCAACCCTACCTAACCTAACCTAACCTATCTTTATAGGTTAGGTTAGGTTAGGTAGCCGAAAATATTAGGTTAGGTTAGGTTAGGTAGGTTAGGTAGTCGAAAACAACTATTTCATGAAAACTTGGCTTATTAGGCAAATTGGGCCTTGCATAGTAGGCTGAGAAGTGCGTTCTGGCTACTAGGTACGACATATAATATATATATATATTATATATATATATATATATATATATATATATATATATATATATATATATATATATATATATGTATGTATATATATATATATACATATATACATATATACATATATATATATATATATATATATATATATATATATATATATATATATATATATATATATCTATATATTATATATATTATATATATATATATATATATATATATATATATATATATATATATATATATGTGTATATATATAATATATACTCCGCCTTGCTGCCCCTATCCACACTGTTCATAGGTGTATTTGTGGCGAGGCAGATGCTGACGAATATGGATTGCATGGCCTGCACTGTCCTGCACTGTGGAAAATCTGGTGGTTGGTACACTAGACACGACGAAGTCAATGACATCATTAAAAGAAGCCTTGCCTCTGCTCAGTGTCCAGCGGAAAGAGAGCCCCGCAACCTACCCTTATTCTGTGTGTGTGTGTGTGTGTGTGTGTGTGTGTGAGTACTCACCTAGTTGTACTCACCTAGTTGTGCTTGCAGGGGTTGAGCTCTGGCTCTTTGGTCCCGCCTCTCAACTGTCAATCAACAGGTGTACAGGTTCCTGAGCCTATTGGGCTCTATCATATCTACACTTGAAACTGTGTATGGAGTCAGCCTCCACCACATCGCTTCCTAATGCATTCCATTTGTCAACCACTCTGACACTAAAAAAGTTCTTTCTAATATCTCTGTGGCTCATTTGGGCACTCAGTTTCCACCTGTGTCCCCTAGTGCGTGGGCCCCTTGTGTTAAACAGGTTGTCTTTATCAACCCTGTCGATTCCCTTGAGGATCTTGAATGTGGTGATCATGTCCCCCCTAACTCTTCTGTCTTCCAACGAAGTGAGGTTTAATTCCCGTAGTCTCTCTCTCGAAGCTCATACCTCTCAGCTCGGGTACTAGTCTGGTGGCAAACCTTTGACCCTTTTCCATTTTAGTCTTATGCTTGACTAGATATGGACTCCATGCTGGTGCCGCATACTCCAGGATTGGTCTGACATATGTGGTATATAATGTTCTGAAAGATTTCTTACACAAGTTTCTAAAGGCCGTTCTTATGTTAGCCAACCTGGCATATGCTGCTGCTGTTATCCTCTTGATATGAGCTTCAGGGGACAGGTCTGGCGTGATATCAACCCCCAGGTCTTTCTCTCTCTCTCGAACTCTTGAAGTATTTCATCTCCCAAGTGATACCTTGTATCTGGTCTCCTGCTTCCTACCCCTATCTTCATTACATTACATTTGCTTGGATTAAACTCTAACAGCCATTTGTTCGACCATTCCTGCAGCTTGTCCAGGTCTTCTTGAAGCCTCAAGCTGTCCTCCTCTGTCTTAATCCTTCTCATAATTTTGGCGTCGTCAGCAAACATTGAGAGGAATGAGTCTATACCCTCTGGGAGATCATTTACGTATATCAGAAACAGGATAGGTCTAAGTACAGAGCCCTGTGGGACTCCATTGGTGACTTCACGCCAGTCTGAGGTCTCACCCCTCACTGTAACTCTCTGCTTCCTATTGTTTAGGTACTCCCTTATCCACTGGAGCGCCCTACCAGTTACTCCTGCCTGTTTCTCCAGCTTATGCATCAACCTTTTATGGGGTACTGTGTCAAAGGCTTTCCGACAGTCCAAAAAATGCAGTCCGCCCACCCTTCTCTTTCTTGTTTAATCACCTGATCTTGTCACCTGATCGTAGAATTCTATCAATCCTGTAAGGCAAGATTTACCCTCCCTGAACCCATGTTGATGGGTTGTCACGAAGTCTCTTCTCTCCGGATGTGTTACTAGGTTTTTCCTCACAATCTTCTGCATCACCTTGCATGGTATACAAGTTAAGGACACTGGTCTGTAGTTCAGTGCCTCTTGTCTGTCACCCTTTTTGTATATTGGTACTACATTAGCAGTCTTCTATATTTCTGGTAGGTCCCCCGTTTCCAGTGACCTACTATACACTATGGAGAGTGGTAGGCAAAGTGTTCCTGCACACTCTTTCAATACCCATGGCGAGATTCCGTCCGGCCCAACAGCTTTTCTCACATCCAGCTCCAATAGGTGCTTCTTGACCTCATCTCTTGTAATTTCGAACCTATCCAAGGTTACCTGGTTTGCCGCCACCTCTTCTAGCGCAGCGACATCTCCCTGTTCAATTGTAAAGACCTCCTGGAACCTTTTGTTGAGTTCTTCACACACCTCTTTGTCATTCTCTGTGTACCTGTCCTCGCCCACCCTAAGTTTCATCACCTGTTCCTTCACTGTTATCTTCCTCCTGATGTGACTGTGTAGTAGCTTTGGTTCGGTCTTGGCTTTATTAGCTATATCATTTTCATACCTTTTCTCAGCTGCTCTTCTCACACTGACATACTCGTTCCTGGTTCTCTGGTATCTCTCTCTACTTTCTGGTGTTCTGTTATTACGGAAGTTCCTCCATGCCCTTTTGTTCAGTTCCTTTGCTTTCATACATTCCTTATTAAACCACGGATTCTTCCTTTGCTTCTGTTTTTTCCTGTCGGGCTGGGACAAACCTGCTTACAGCCTCCTGACATTTATGGGTGACATAGTCCATCATGTCTTGTACGGACTTGGTTCCGAGTTCTGTGTCCCAATGTATATCCCATAGAAATTTATTCATTTCCTCATAGTTTCCCTTTCGGTACGCCAGCCCTTTGGTCCCAGTTCATTTTTGGGGTGATAATTCCCAGCTCAACCAGGTACTCAAAGCTCAATACACTATGATCACTCATTCCCATGGGGGCTTCCAGCTTAACTTCCCTTATATCCGACTCATTTAGGGTAAATATCAGATCAAGCTAGGCTGGTTCATCCCCTCCTCTCATTCTTGTCGGTCCCTTGACGTGTTGACTTAGAAAGTTTCTTGTTGCCACATCCATGTGTGTGTGTGTGTGTGTGTGTGTGTGTGTGTGTGTGTGTGTGTGTGTGTGTGTGTGTGTGTTTGTGTGTGTGTGTGTGTGTGTGTGTGTGTGTGTGCGTGTGTACTCACCTAGTTGTGTTTGCGGGGGTTGAGCTCTCGCTCTTTGGTCCTGCCTCTCAACCGTCAATCAACAGGTGTACAGATTCCTGAGCCTATTGGGCTCTATCATATCTACACTTGAAACTGTGTATGGAGTCAGCCTCCACCACATCACTTCCTAATGCATTCCATTTGTCAACCACTCTGACACTAAAAAAGTTCTTTCTAATATCTCTGTGGCTCATTTGGGCACTCAGCTTCCACCTGTGTCCCCTTGTGCGTGTTCCCCTTGTCTTAAATAGACTGTCTTTATCTACCCTATCAATTCCCTTCAGAATCTTGAATGTGGTGATCATGTCCCCCCTAACTCTTCTGTCTTCCAGCGAAGTGAGGTTTAATTCCCGTAGTCTCTCCTCGTAGCTCATACCTCTCAGCTCGGGTACTAGTCTGGTGGCAAACCTTTGAACCTTTTCCAGTTTAGTCTTATCCTTGACTAGATATGGACTCCATGCTGGGGCTGCATACTCCAGGATTGGCCTGACATATGTGGTATACAAAGTTCTGAATGATTCTTTACACAAGTTTCTGAATGCCGTTCGTATGTTGGCCAGCCTGGCATATGCCGCTGATGTTATCCACTTGATATGTGCTGCAGGAGACAGGTCTGGTGTGATATCAACCCCAAGTCTTTTTCCTTCTCTGACTCCTGAAGAATTTCCTCTCCCAGATGATACCTTGTATCTGGCCTCCTGCTCCCTACACCTATCTTCATTACATTACATTTGGTTGGGTTAAACTCTAACAACCATTTGTTCGACCATTCCTTCAGCTTGTCTAGGTCTTCTTGAAGCCTCAAACAGTCCTCTTCTGTTTTAATCCTTCTCATAATTTTAGCATCGTCCGCAAACATTGAGAGAAATGAATCGATACCCTCCGGGAGATCATTTACATATATCAGAAACAAGATTGGACCGAGTACAGAGCCCTGTGGGACTCCACTGGTGACTTCACGCCAATCGGAGGTCTCACCCCTCACCGTAACTCTCTGCTTCCTATTGCTTAGATACTCCCTTATCCACTGGAGCACCTTACCAGCTACACCTGCCTGTCTCTCCAGCTTATGTACCAGTCTCTTATGCGGTACTGTGTCAAAGGCTTTCCGACAATCCAAGAAAATACAGTCCGCCCAGCCCTCTCTTTCTTGCTTAATCTTTGTCACCTGATCGTAGAATTCTATCAAGCCTGTAAGGCAAGATTTACCCTCCCTGAACCCATGTTGGCGATTTGTCACGAAGTCCCTTCTGTGTGCGTATGTGTGTGTGTGTGTGTGTGTGTGTGTGTTGTGTGTGTGTGTGTGTGTGTGTGTGTGTGTGTGTGTGTGTGTGTGTGTGTTGCATGCCAGCTTTTGATTCTTTTACAGTGCAACCCATGCTGTACATATTAATCTGCTTCCACCCTGTTGCAAATACACTTGAATTCAGTGTAAATCCGGTCACCAAGGCAGAGGGCCACTGCTACACAAAGGAATTCTGGATCTAGACGCATGTTCGTTGCCGCCAGGGGTATTGCCAGGAGGAAGTCTCCTGCATTGCGGGGCAAGCACTGCTCTGAGGCGGTCTTTCTCATCGTCTGATGTTGCAGCGCTGAGCATGGCATCAGCAAGTTCAAGTATGTTTATTGAGACCAGAAAAAAATACATCTCAAAGGATTAAAGTAACTTAGGCTAGTTCTACCCCCCTCAGGCATCAGCAAATTTTTCCACTAGTGGGTGTCCAGCAAACATTTTCTCGTTTTCAAAACGTGATAAAAACCTCATTTTAATATTTTCATCACGTTCGAAATTTTGCTATATTCATGTGTTTTGAGAATGTGTAAAGACGAGTATAAACGTGAGGTCATAATGTTTTAACAAAACGTGTTTTAAATATTGTGATATAATGTATTGGAGCAAAGGTTTTTAAAACGTTATTTTTAATTATTAATTACTTCAATTATTAGGAATAATTTTCTTTATTGCGTTTAGATAGTTAGAGACTAACAGGGAGAAAAGGCGAGAGATGCAGAGAGAGGGGGGGGAGGGAGGGAGGGGAGAGAGAGAGAGAGAGAGAGAGAAGAGAGAGAGAGAGAGAGAGAGAGAGAGAGAGAGAGAGAGAGGAGAGAGAGAGAGAGAGAGAGAAGAGAGAGAGAGAGAGAGAGAGAGAGAGAGAGAGAGCGAGCGAGAGAGAGAGGAGAGAGAGAGAGAGAGAGAGAGAGAGAGAGAGAGAAGAGGAGAGAGAGAGAGAGAGAGAGAGCGAGAGCGAGAGAGAGAGAGGAGAAGAGAGAGAGAGAGAGAGAGAGAGAGAGAGAGGAGAGAGAGAGAGAGAGAGAGAGAGAGAGAGAGAGAGAGAGAGAGAGAGAGAGAGAGAAGAGAGAGAGAGAGAGATATGAGCTCCTCGTTAAAACTTCATATTAGTGTGATTTTTCTGTGTAATGATATTGATTTTCCAAATGACTGCAAGTTAGGTGGTTTTGACCCACATAAGCTCCTCTCTCTGGTGCAGTGTAAGATCTATTCCGTTCTCTAATCATACTAACCCCTTGTTTAATATTATTACCAAAAACATGATATATCAATTGATTGAACTGTATGACCCCAATTACAACAGTATGCACCGAGGCAACCCAAGGTTGGTTTTCACATCAGCCAATTATTCAAGGATTCGAGCCCCCATGTCCTCTGACAGTTTATTATAGTCATTACAATATTTTTCACTCTCTATAACTTAAAAGCATCTTCACTTTTCTCCAAAGTAATACTTACAATTCCCAATTCGTATTGTACCAAGTACTGAATTCTAAGAATGACATATTGATGATCTCACCTCCCTAGTCACCATGCCAATCATGCCAGACCAAGACCCGTCCTTCTGCTCAGATCCCCATTGTTTATCAGGAGGCCTCACCAGCGTGTACCTGATGCAAAATACATCATGATTATTTTCAAACATTTTTCGGTCATTTAAAATCAATAATTTGATTTGATTTGAATTGAAAATAAAGAAATTGAAATATTTCAAATCTTTGGTCCATTCTCAATATCCAGGAACACTTGTTTATACGGTTAGGTAAGATAAGGTAATTATCAGGAGCAAGCACTAAGCCATTATACATTATGACTACACAGCACTTGGTAAGGATATGAGGGTAAAGATTTAGGACAGAATGAAATAATTGATTTGTAAACAACCACTTGAACTGTCGGTATGAGAGTTTGGTTTAATTAGGTGAGGCTTTCTCACAAATCTATTAAAACTTGTAAATTTTTGAACAAAATTTAATGAGTTGAACGAACTGAAACTGTGTGAGGTTTGGTTAGGGTGGGTGTGGACATTAAAAAAAAAATCAATCAGTAACAGTTTGAAAAATTATTTGTGAATGAAAAGGTGATTAATGTTTGATTTCCTTAACTGGAAAATGCAATATATTCCTCTTTTTATATAAATGTGATAGATATAATATTATGTAAAAAGTGTTGAGATATACAATAAAACATCGACCTTAATTCACAGTAAAAGTGTTTTTTTTATAAATAAAAGCAAAATCCACAACTTTTTTAACAAATTATTTCTATCCTGACAGCTGGGATGGACAGCGTTCTGGATTCCTAGTCCTGAGGTTCCGGGTTCAATCCCTGGTGGAGGCGGAAACAAATGGGTATAGTTTCTTTCACCCTGATGCACCTGTTCACTTAGCAGTAAATACGTACCTGGGAGTTAGACAGCTGCTACGGGCTGGTTCCTGGGGGTGTGTAACAAAAAGGAGGCCTGGTCGAGGACCGGGCCGCGGGGACGCTAAGCCCTGAAATCATCTCAAGATAACCTCAAGATATATCATTAAAAACTCTGGAGACTCGAGAGTTCGAGTATCCTAGTTCCCAAGTGAATAAAAAATAATATTATAATTATTTTTTCAATAAGAGGATTCAGGAACAAAGCTCAGTAAGTGGGGAATGATTACATGGCTGTACATATTAAGCTATGTCTTGTCTACACGGAGCTATATAACCATAATGGCTTAGTGCTTTCCCCTGATAATTATCTTGTCTTCACTTCAATCTGCCAGTCTGTTTGTCTGTCTGTGTCTGTTTCTGTCTGTCAATTGTGTCTGAATCTCTGTTTGTATGTCTCTGTTGGACAGGCTGTCAGTTTATCTGTTGGTTAGTATGTTTCTTTTTATGCCGGTCTACGTCATGGTTAGTCTGTCTTCTTCCATTTCCGTTCCTTTCATATTGTTTGTCTGTCTGTCTGTGTCTTTCTTTTTGTTGTTATGTCTGACCTATTTCTCTTTCGGTCTGTTTCTCTGTCTCGTCGCTGTCTGTCTGTCTCTACCTGTCTCTCTGTCATTATCTTTGTTACTATATTAGTCTACCTCTGTACGATTTTCTCTTTCTCAGCTAATCTCTACAAATAAGGTATCGGGAATAATAGGAATAGACATTGCAGACGAAGCTGCAAAACTTGCTACTAAGAGGAGAAATGTAGACATTTACATACCACAGAGTCTATCACAGATTAAGAAAGTAATTAGAAACAGAGCAATGCAAAAGATGTACAGTGACCACAACACAGCAGTTCCAACATCAGGATCTGCGGGTTGGTACAAGAATTCAACCAACTACGAACCACTTAGTTTGATGAAAGGGAACAGTAGAGCAACAGAAGTACACTTACATCGCATCAGGTTTGGATACCCATGTGCATAGGAAATAGGCTTACAGGTTCCGGAAGATGAGAGGAAATGTCAGCACTGTGGGGAAATGCCCGACAGACCACTGGAATATTATCTAACACAGTGCACAGTTACAAACCCATTAAGATTTCAACTTAGATTCAACAGAGCAGAAGAAGTTGTTAAACACATATGGCAAAATCTTACTGAAGCGACCATACGAGTCATAAATACTCATACTCCGCCCAAGTAAAACAGAAACAAGCAACAGTTAGTGGGCCAGCCAGAGGCTTAGGGCCCGCGCAGGAATATCCCTGCAAAAAAAAAAAAAAAAAAAAAAAAAAAAAAAAAAAAAAAAAAATGAGGTATCGACAGAGGATACGTGATAATGATTGGTGGTCTGCCTTCATTATAAACATTGACAAAATGACTATTGGTATACAGAAATTGCTTCTCCTTTAACCTTCATTCCGTTAATTCTATCCTGCTTCTTCTCCCTATCTTTTTTCATTCTTTCCCTTCTCTCCTTCCCTTCCATCCTTCCGCTCCCCCCTACTTTTCTTCCTTCCTGCTTTCCTTCATTCTTCCCTCTTTTCCTTCCTTTTAGTGATAATTAGGCTATCCAGATTTATGTTGCAGATTGTTTAACAACAAATAACTTCACAGTGAAATGCGACCAGTTTTCTTATATAGTTATTAAATCTGTATTTAATTATTATTATTAAATCTGTATGTATAGTTATTACCAGGACTAGATAACATACATGGATATTATATGTGCAGTTGTGTATACACCTGTTAATTAAACAGTATGGGATTGTATTGGAGTCGAAGCTAAGCACCAGGATACTAAGCTAGTCTGGAAACCGACATATAACATTATTGGGAAAAACCACATGTGAAGAAATTGAGAATGTTGAACGCGTTTTCTGCTCAATTTGCCTTCATCAGAGCAAGATAGAGAGTCTCCCTATCTTACTCGGATGAAAGCGAATATAGCCGAAACACGTTCTACCTTCTCTAATTCTTCAAATGTGATTTTTCCGCACTTTGATCAATGTTTATGTTATCAATGTTGCATAATGATACTCAAATAAAAATGAACTATTAATATCAAACACAGTGTTCCCACAAATTACCACGTTCACATACCTAGGCTACTAATTAGTGCTGACATGTTTGTATATTAAAGAATTGGAGACAAATAAACCCTATCTCGGGAAATATGTAATGTGAAATAATGCTCACTCCCAACAATGTATAAAAACTTACGTAAAATTTGTAGTATCGGCCAAGACTTGGAGCACTTTAGTAAAGGTACTGAAGAACGTGAGTCTCTTTCCACCTGGCACTTTGGGATCGTCGACCATCACCGGGTCGTGAGTTAGATAAGCTTCTGTGATTACCACAAGATCTGGCCCATTGGAGAGCCTAAATGAAAAATATCCGCATGAGATGATCTGTTACAGCAAAACATACATAGCCTAGTAACCAGAAAGAAATTAATGATTCCTGGTGCAATCATCTTTAAAAAAAGGGACTTTATGATTAAACCGTTGAGCTTCAGTCCATATACTGGCACTGATCAATGAACATGCTATATAAATGGCTTGGCAGAGATGACTTCCAGTGGGGACCCCTTATTACCACACCTTCAACTGCGAATATAGCTTACTCTCTGAAGAATGAAAAGACACTTCAGATGGCTTTTTACACGTCCCTTATGATTGCTAAAGGTTCCTGGAGGGCAGAGGCGCGTTATATTGATACATATAGTTTAGTACTATATTGATAGTTCCTTCCACGTCAAGAGAAGCTAAGATTCCATTGGGCTCTCTCATATTAAGAGCGCAAATGCATTCGTTGCTCGACTTAACGGAGAATATGGTCGGGATGTTAGGAGACATTATCTGGTTCAGTTTCAGTTTCATTTAGGAGTAGGGATCTTCAAGACTTTTGGCCTAAAGAGCTGGTCAGATCTTTGGGTCTTCATGTTACCATACAAGTCCTCCAAAACCTTAACATTCGAATTTTTAGATCCTTAATTCCATGTAAATTAAAGAAAACCTGCTCTCAAAATATACAAGTTTACGAGTGCACGATCAATCAGAGCAGAAATGACAGATTATACTGAACTTCTGCAGATAACTGATTAAGAAATATATACATGGAAAGAAACAAACCTGAATAAATTAAAAAGAATATCTACAAGAAATTAGTAACCACTATGCCACAGGTTAATATTAGCCAAGACTAATGGTGACAGTACAGTAGCTCTCCTTAAAACCATCGGCACACATTGACAGATTGTAGAGGCTATCATTCTTCCGTAGCTTTCTTGGATGCTTGGTAGGACGTTTTTTATCCTTGAACCATCAGAGAGCTTTGCTAACTTCTCTAGTGAAACTTACGGTAGTTTCAGTAGATGGAAGGAAACGGTTTCGAAGTATTCTATTTAGAGATTGACAAGAACAGGGAAGACAGGGGAACCCATAGCGACACAGAATGTTTAAGAGAAGTATTTAACGGTGAAAGAGAAGGAGTTACAGTTCATACAGTCTGATTAGTTCGAGGAAGGACGCCAGTCGGGAGCGGGAGATGAAGGTCCTCAGTTGCCTTCTGCCTACAGAAAGAGAGAAGTCATCATGGGGAGCATTAGTAAACAGAGTGTCAACTTCAAGACTAAGCATCTTACAGAAGGGTTGCAGGCGCAGTCATTCTATGAAGTACTGAGAGTGACGAAGGTGGGCAGGAGAAAAAAATGTAAAGGTAAGGCGTCAGAGTTTTAGCTAACTAAGAGGCAAGAGGATAGCCGACAGGGTCTTCTTCATCTCCCGCTCCCGACTGACGTCTTCCTCCAACTAATCAGACTCTCTGTTGACTCTGACTCATTCTCTTTCAGTGGTAAATACTTCTCTCAAACTTTCGGTGTTTGTCTTGGGATCCCCTGTCTTTCTCTACAGAGTTCCTCGTCGAAGTGCTTCCATCCAGAGCTGTGAGTTAGAGCTCGATCGACGTAGGCGTTGACAACACTTCCCTTTTACCTGTCAGGGCAGTCTCTGTTAGCATTAAGGGACATTCCTATGTTCGTTTCCTTAGTGTAGACTGCTGTGTGGAAGCCACCATTCCTTTCTGTAACTGTTACATCTAGAAAGGGCAGCTTCTAATCACTCTCCATCGCACTTGTGTTGCTCACGTGCTCCCATAAAAATGAGGTGATTTGATGAAAAGCTATACCCAAGATTACCATCAAAGTGCCGTTGGGGTGGTGGTTTAAACAGCCTCGGCTATCACCACTTTTCGTACGGTCACTGATGGTCGAGAGGTTTAAGGCACCGTGTTCACAAGTTGCAATGTGCTCCTGGCGGTCCGGGTTCGAGTCACTTCTGGGGTGTGGAGTTTTCTTTCGCATATGGCTTGGGGACCATTCAAGCTTGTTCGAATTTGTATTGCTCACGTGGCCCATAAAAATGAGGTGATTTGATGAAAAGCTATGCCCAAGATTAGCCTCAAAGTGCCATTGGGGTGGTGGTTCAAATAGCCTCGGCTATCACCACTAATGTACGGTCAATAATGGTCCAAGTTGTTTAAGGCACCGTGTACACAAGTTGCAATGTGCTCCTGGCAGTCCGGTTCGAGTCACTACAGGAGTGTGGACTTTTCATTCATATATATATATATATATATATATATATATATATATATATATATATATATATATATATATATATATATATATATATATATATATATACTAGCTGTACCCGGTCACGTGTTGCTGTGACTCAGCAAAGTATGTGCGTTGCTGAGCCACAGCAACCTTTCCCTGTCTCACAGTCCTCCCCAAAATTCCTCCCTTCCCCATCCCCTTATCCTCACAACCATTAACCCACTCCTGCGTCCCTCGTCCTCTCTACCATTCCCCCCTCCCCCCCTCCCCTCGTCCTCCCTACAATCCCCCATTCCCCAGTCTCCTTGTCTTCCCCATTATTCCCCAGTCCCTCATCCCCAACTTCCCCGTCCCCTCGACCTCCCCACCATTACCCCTCCCGTGTCCTCTCATCCTGCCTAACAACCCCCACTCCCGTCCTCATGCCTTCCCCACCATTCCTTACTCCCTCGTCTCATACAATCCCCAAATGATCTGATGTTCCCATCAGAAAATTGGGAACATCAAGTGATACTAATGTTCCCATCACTGAAATTTATTAAAAACAGTTAAAAAACCAATGGAAAACAATGAACAAAAAAAAAAACTATTCTCACAAAATGAACGGTATGGTAAACAACACAGCTGAATTCCAACACAATGTCACACAAAATAATAATTCAGAAAGAAAATAATCAAAATCTATGATAATTCAATTTATCAGTGAAATAAGAAACCTTGAAATGGAATCAAAACATATTTAGTGTAGTGTGTGTTGCTCTTTTGTGCAATAGATGGCGCGGTTTCTTAAAAAAAAAAAAAAAAATTACCTTTCACAGGTGTGGCATCTATACTTATACTTACAAAGTAAACGGTATGGTAAACCACACAACTCAATTCCAACGCAATGTTACACAAAATAAATAAGCCAAAATAAAAATAGATAGATATCTATGAAAATACAATTTATGATAGTAATTGGAAACATTGAAATGGAATCATAACATATTTCAGATAACGTGTGTTACTATTACATGCAACAGATTGCTCTGTTTTTTTTTTTAATGCCCGAAACGCTTTGCGTAATAGTGGCTTTAGGCATTGTATGTACTAGCTCTACCTATAAGTCAAACAATCCTTGTCAATATTTATTGTAAGTATGTACCTTACCTAAATAAAATTGTATTGTATTGTATTGTATTAAATCATGTTTTTACCTGTCACAGGTGTTGCATCTATATAGTAAGTATATATAAAAAATTCACGTTTTAAAATAGAATGTTGTGTCAAAATTTCAAAGCAATAGGTGAAGAACTTTCGGAGATCACAACGTGTGTTGCTCTTACGTCCAACAGATGCCAATGTTATTAAAAAAAAGCGTGGGTTTTTCAGTCGCAGGTGCGGCCTGTATATAGTAGGTATTTTAAAACATGTGCCTTATTCGAAAAATGCAACGTTGTGTCAAAATTTCAAAGCAATCGGTAAAGTGGTATCAAAAATTTGACACATGAAAAAAAATTTTTTCAGAAAAAGCCTGTTTTTTAAAGTCACAGACGTGACATTTATATAGTATGTACATAAAAACCTGCTCGGATGAGAATGGAACGTTGTGTGAAAACTCCAAAGCAATCGGTGAGACCTTTTGGAGATTAGCGATTTTGAACAAACGAACAATTCCATTTTTATTTTATAGATACTGTGTGTTGCTCTTACATGCACAGATGGCGCTTTTTATGGATGGTTTTACCTGTCACAGGTGTGGCATCAATATTTATACTGAGGAAATAAACGGAATGGTAAACAACACAGATCAATTGCAACGCAATGTCACACAAAATAATTAAATCAAAATGAAAATCAATCGAAATCAATGAAAAATCAATTTATCAATATAACTGGAAACATTGAAATGGAGTCATAACATATTTAGCATAGCATGTGTTGCCCTTACGTGCAACAGATGGTGCTGTTTTTCAAACAAACATGTTTTTACCTGTCAGACGTGTGGCATCTATATAGTAGGTATATATAAAAACATATACGTATTCGAATGGAACGTTGTGTCAAAATTTCAAAGCAATCGGTAAAGTGGTTTCAAAGATTTCCTCACATGAAAAAGACATAAAAAAATAGTTTTTTACAAAAAATCATGTTTTTCTCGTCACAAACGAGACATCTATATAATATGTATATAAAAACCCGCTCGTATGCGAATGGAACCTTGTGTGAAATTTTAAAATCAATCGGTAAAGAACTTTCGGAGATTAGCGATTTTGAACAAACGAACATTTCCATTGTTATTTATATAGATTGCTCAGCTCGTACCTAGTAGCCAGAATGCACTTCTTGGCCTACTATGCAATGCCCGATTTGCCTAATAGGCCGAGTGATTTTCTTGTTTTTCAACAAATTGTTTCCAATTGGTTTATTTGAATTATTATTATTAAATGTTATTAAGAACATAAATTATTGACTTAGTTATGTTAGTTTAGGTTAGGTTATGCTAGGTTAGGTTAGGTAGGTTAGGTTAGGTTCGGTCATACATCTACGTTAGTTTTGACTCAAATATAAAACAATGAACTTAGACATAGTGAAATGGAAAAAATTTATCATCTCATAAGAAAAATTAAGAAAAAATATATAAATTCAGGAAAACTTGGCTTATTAGGCAAATCGGGCCTTGCACAGTAGGCCAAGAAGTGCGTTCTGGCTACTAGGTACGACATATATATATATATAATATATATATATATATATATATATATATATATATATGTCGTACCTAGTAGCCAGAACGCACTTCTCAGCCTACTATGCAAGGCCCGATTTGCCTAATAAGCCAAGTTTTCCTGAATTAATAAATTTTCTCTCATTTTTTTCTTATGAAAAGATAAAGTTACCCATTTCATTACATATGAGGTCAATTTTTTTTTATTGGAGTTAAAATTAACGTAGATATATGACCGAACCTAACCAACCCTACCTAACCTAACCTAACCTATCTTTATAGGTTAGGTTAGGTTAGGTAGCCGAAAAAGTTAGGTTAGGTTAGGTTAGGTAGGTTAGGTAGTTGAAAAACAATTAATTCATGAAAAACTTGGCTTATTAGGCAAATAGGGCCTTGAATAGTAGGCTGAGAAGTGCGTTCTGGCTACTAGGTACGACATATATATATATATGCGAACAAGCCTGAATGGTCCCCAGGACAATATGCAACTGAAAACTCACACCCCAGAAGTGACTCGAACCCATACTCCCAGATGCCACGCAACTGGTATGTACAAGACGCCTTAATCCACTTGACCATCATGACCGGACATAATGAGGTGATAGCCGAGGCTATTTGAACCACCCCACCGCCGGCACTCGGATAGTAATCTTGGGCATAGCATTTTACCAAATCACCTCATTCTTTGGGGCACACGTGAGGAACACAAATGCGAACAAGCCTGAATGGTCCCCAGGACAATATGCAACTGAAAACTCACACCCCAGAAGTGACTCGAACCCATACTCCCAGATGCCACGCACTGTATGTACAAGACGCCTTAATCCACTTGACCATCACGACCGGACATAATGAGGTGATAGCCGAGGCTATTTGAAACCACCCCACCGCCGGCACTCGGATAGTAATCTTGGGCATAGCATTTTACCAAATCACCTCTGTGGGAACCGACCTGTGAGATTATATTTATTTAATTTATATGAATTTATATTTACGTTAATTTATATACTTCGATAGCAATTTGTATAATGTTAAGTGGACTGTATTTCTGCAATAATCTCATAATCTCACAAATCGATCCTCTACACATTAGGGGGGTTATTAAATTAATATATATGCAGCCAATCAAACTACAGAATTAACTACACATTATTAAACATTGAAGAGGTTCCTTATCTTATAGTACAGCAGGCTAGTCCACCAGGTATAACTAGGGTGTAGACACCAAATTATCCTCTTTGAGGTAGCTTCCATATCACCCAGTAACTGGTGCACAAAATCTTGCATCCTCGTCTTGACCTGTCAAAAGTGTGCTAGCTGTGAAGCCAGAATCCTATATATGACAAGCTATATCAGAGAAAACACTATACAGTACATGGAACATGAAGACCTGGCTTAATTACCTTTAGTTTGAGGCGATTTCGCGATCTAACCGGATCACCCTATATCCTGACATTAATGGCCATAAATGAATGATAAACGGGTTTCGGATAGACTTAACTTGAATTTGTAGACAGCGTGTTGACAATGGTACACCTTTGGCTTCCATAACACTACGTCCAAGTAAATTTAACAGGAGCCGAATTTGCTCCCGTGTGAGCCTCTGGTCTCAATATACAATGGCTGTTTAACACTCCATACTATTGACGTTACTGGCCGACATTGTCCAGAATGATAGGAGCCGAATTTGCTCCACACGTCTCGGAGGTGACACAACAATGGCTACATCCTTCCTCCCTGACCCCTGGCCTACTTTGTCCAGATTTCAGAAAGTGATAGAAGGGGTCACATTTACTCTACTTTAATATTGATAATTAAGTTAATTTATATAAGATGTTTTTATGATGGTAAAGTCCAAAGACTAATGTATTTAAGAATAATTCCCACCATAATAGGTGGTGAATTATAATAGTATGTGGTGATGATATCCCGTTTTCTATAGACGGTAATTCCACTACAAGTTACGTTTTCTATGGGTTACTTGTTTATACAACACAGCTCTTATCTGTCTGTATTAAATGGTGTCGGATTTTCCGACAACCTCATTCTTTGGGGCACACGTGAGGAACACAAATGCGAACAAGCCTGAATGGTCCCCAGGACAATATGCAACTGAAAACTCACACCCCAGAAGTGACTCGAACCCATACTCCCAGATGCCACGCAACTGGTATGTACAAGACGCCTTAATCCACTTGACCATCACGACCGGACATAATGAGGTGATAGCCGAGGCTATTTGAACCACCCCACCGCCGGCACTCAGATAGTAATCTTGGGCATAGCATTTTACCAAATCACCTCATTCTTTGGGGCACACGTGAGGAACACAAATGCGAACAAGCCTGAATGGTCCCCAGGACAATATGCAACTGAAAACTCACACCCCAGAAGTGACTCGAACCCATACTCCCAGGAGCAACGCAACTGGTATGTACAAGACGCCTTAATCCACTTGACCATCACGACCGGGCATAATGAGGTGATAGCCGAGGCTATTTGAACCACCCCACCGCCGGCACTCGGATAGTAATCTTGGGCATAGCATTTTACCAAATCACCTCATTCTTTGGGGCACACGTGAGGAACACAAATGCTCATTATGTCCGGTCGTGATGGTCAAGTGGATTAAGGCGTCTTGTACATACCAGTTGCGTTGCTCCTGGGAGTATGGGTTCGAGTCACTTCTGGGGTGTGAGTTTTGAGTTGCATAATGTCCTGGGGACCTAAAATAACAAAATTCGCATTTGTGTTCCTCACGTGTGCCCCAAAGAATGAGGTGATTTGGTAAAATGCTATGCCCAAGATTACTATCCGACCTCATACATAATGAAATGGGTAGCTTTATCATTTCATAAGAAAAAAATTTGAGAAAATATATTATTTCAAGAAAACTTGGCTTATTAGGCAAATCGGGCCTTGCATAGTAGGCTTAGAAGTGCGTTCTGGCTACTAGGTACGACATATATATATATATATATATATATGTGTGTGTGTGTATATCACGAAAATAAACACGTGATTATGAATGTGACAATGTCAGACCACGGAGGAAAATGAAACAGGAATTTCCTTAAGTACTTTCGTATATTAAATACATCTTCAGAAGGAATCAAAGAATCATTCCTTCTGAAGATGTATTTAATATACGAAAGTACTTAAGGAAATTCCTGTTTCATTTTCCTCCGTGGTCTGACATTGTCATATATATATATATATATATATATATATATATATATATATATATATATATATATATATATATATATATATATATATATATATATATATATATGCGAACAAGCCTGAATGGTCCCCAGGCATATATGCAAATGAAAACTCACACCCAGAAGTGACTCGAACCCATACTGCCAGGAGCCCTCTGCAACTGGTGTAAAGGACCGCTTAACCTCTCGTCCATCACGACCGGACAAAAGATGATGGTAGCCGAGGCAAATTCCCCATCATCCCGCCGGCACTCTGATGGTAATCTTGGGCATGGTATTTTATCAAATCATATCATTCTTCGGTGCACAAGTGAGCAACACAAATGTGAACAAGCGTGAATGGTCCCCAGGCAAATATGCAACAGAAAACTCACACCCCAGAAGTGATTCAAACCCACACTGCCAGGAGCACTCTGCAACTGGTGTACAGGACCCCTTAACCACTCGACCTTCACGACGGGACAAAAGATCATGGCAGCCGAGGCTAATTCTTCATCATCCCGCAGGCACTCTGATGGTAATCTAGGCATAGTATTTTATCAAATCCACTCATTCTTTGGGGCACACGCAAGGAAAACAAATGCAAATATTCAGCAGCATATATGCCTGGGGGACCATTCAGGCTTGTTCACATAAATATATATATATATATATATGAATGAAAACTCACACCCCAGAAGTGACTCGAACCCATACTCCCAGAAGCAACGCAACTGGTAACTACAGGGCGCCTTAATCCGCTTGACCATCACGGCCGTCAAAAGGAAGTGATAGCCGAGGCTATTTGAGCCACTTCCCCGACGGCAACTCGGATGGTAATCTTGGGCATAGCATTTCACCAAATCACCTCATTCTTTGGGGCACACGTGAGGACACAAATGCGATCAAGCCTGAATGGTCCCCAGGACTATATGCGAATGAAAACTCACACCCCAGAAGTGACTCGAACCCATACTCCCAGAAGCAACGCAACTGGTAACTACAGGGCGCCTTAATCCGCCTTGACCATCACGGCCGTCAAAAGGAAGTGATAGCCGAGGCTATTTGAGCCACTTCCCCGACGGCAACTCGGATGGTAATCTTGGGCATAGCATTTCACCAAATCACCTCATTCTTTGGGGCACACGTGAGGAACACAAATGCGAACAAGCCTGAATGGTCCCCAGGACTATATGCGAATGAAAACTCACACCCCAGAAGTGACTCGAACCCATACTCCCAGAAGCAACGCAACTGGTAACTACAGGGCGCCTTAATCCGCTTGACCATCACGGCCGTCAAAAGGAAGTGATAGCCGAGGCTATTTGAGCCACTTCAATATCTTTCAGGACCCTTTCCTCCGTTTTATGAGCTGTGGAAAAGAAGTTCCTGTAAAATAGTCTAATAGGGAGTATAGGTGTTGTGTTAGTTGTCTCTTCAGAGGTTGCATGGCTTTTCACTTTCCTTCTTATGATGTCTTCGACGAAACCATTGGAGAAGCCGTTATTGACTAGGACCTGCCTTACCCTAGTGAAGCGTAATGTACGAAAGATTGAGAAAATTCGTGTTAGAATTATTAATCTTACTTTTTCGGTCATATTTAATAATATATGTATATATATATATATATATATATATATATATATATATATATATATATATATATATATATATATATATATATATATATATATATATATATATATATATTAGTATATTTTGGTAGCAGTCTTTCCTGTAGACATATATTATTAAATATGACCGAAAAAGTAAGATTAATAATTGTAACACGAATTTTCTCAATCTTTCGTACATTACGCTTCACTGTTGGAGGTAAATCAAAAATCACTTCTCCAAAATTCATTTTTATTTCTAGTCTGACGCGACACGGGCGCGTTTCGTAAAACTTATTACATTTTCAAAGACTTCACAAATACACAACTGATTAGAACTTACGTCTCTCTGATATTATATCTACATTTGAGTGAGGTGGGAAGGGTGATGTGGCATTAACACAAGACAGAACAGGAGGGGATATTAATAGGGTATTAAAAGTATCAACACAAGACAGAACAGAAACAATGGGTATTGAATAGAAGTGTTTGTAGAAAGCCTATTGGTCCATATTTCTTGATGCTTCTATATTGGAGCGGAGTCTTGAGGTGGGGTAGAATATAGTTGTGCAATAATTGGCTGTTGATTGCTGGTGTTGACTTCTTGATGTGTAGTGCCTCGCAAACGTCAAGCCGCCTGCTATCGCTGTATCTATCGATGATTTCTGTGTTGTTTACTAGGATTTCTCTGGCGATGGTTTGGTTATGGGAAGAGATTATATGTTCCTTAATGGAGCGTCCTTCTTATCTTCTTATGATGTCTTCGACGAAACCATTGGAGAAGCCGTTTTTTGACTAGGACCTGCCTTACCCTACAGAGTTCTTCGTCGACTTGCTTCCATTCTGAGCTGTGGCTGAGAGCACGGTCGACATAAGCGTTAACAGCACTTCTCTTGTACCTGTCTGAGCAGTCGCTGTTTGCACTTAGGCACATTCCTATGCTCGTTTCCTTAGTGTAGACTGCAGTGTGGAAACCTCCGCTCTTTTCCATGACTGTTACATCTAGAAAGGGCAGCTTCCCATCCTTTTCCATCTCGTAAGTGAAACGCAGCACGGAACTCTGCTCAAACGCCTCCTTCAGCTCCTGCAGATGTCTGACATCAGGTACCTGTGTAAAAATGTCGTCAACATACCTGCAGTATATGGCCGGTTTCAAGTTCATGTCGACTAAGACTTTTTGCTCGATGGTACCCATGTAGAAGTTTGCAAACAGGACACCTAGGGGAGAACCCATGGCGACCCCATCTACTTGCTTATACATGTGGCCCATCCGGGCTCAAGAAGGGTGCCTCTTTAGTACAAGCTTGGAGTAGTTTCCTTAGGATGTTTTCTGGTATGTCAAGAGGAGTGCAGGCTGGAACACGATACACTCTGTCGGCTATCATCACGATTGTCTCGTACACAGGTACGTTGGTAACAGTGATTCTACGTCCAACGAGGCTCTTATCCCTGTGGCCCGTGTGCCCCGCTGTAAGTCAACAAATTCCTTTGGAGACTCAGGCTGAAGGCGCAAGGAACATAAGGAGTCAGCAGGCCGTTGAGTCGCTTCGCCAGTCTGTACGTGGGTGTGGGTATCTGGCTAATGATTGGCCGAAGTGGGTTTCCAGGCTTGTGCGTCTTGACATTTCCATACGCATATCCAGGTTTATATTCCCCAATGATCTTTGGCAGGTGGAGTCCGGATTTCTTCGCTGAATCGCTGTTTACCAACGTACCTGTGGACGAGACAATCGGAATGATAGCCGACAGAGTGTATCGTGATCCAGCCTGTACTCCTCTTGACATGCCAGAAAGTATTCTGAGGAAACTACTCCAAGCTTGTACTAAAGAGGCACAGCTCAGCCACAGCTCAGAATGGAAGCAAGTCGACGAAGAACTCTGTAGGGTAAGGCAGGTCCTAGTCAATAACGGCTTCTCCAATGGTTTCATCGAAGACATCATAAGAAGGAAAGTGAAAAGCCATGCAACCTCTGAAGAGACAACTAACACAACACCTATACCCCCTATTAGACTATTTTACAGGAACTTCTTTTCCACAGCTCATAAAACGGAGGAAAGGGTCCTGAAAGATATTGTTAATAGAAACGTTATCCCTACAGACAAAAATCAGAGGATACAATTGACGATTTACTATAAAACCAGAAAAACGGCCAGCCTACTCAAGAACTCTCCAGACACAAAACAGAACGCTTTAAAAGAGACTAACGTCGTCTATGCCTTCAAATGCCCTCTTGGGGACTGTAAGCTCCAAAAAACCCAGTATATAGGCAAGACAACAACATCTCTTTCTAGGCGTTTAACGATGCATAAGCAACAGGGCTCCATTAAGGAACATATAACCTCTACTCACAACCAGACCATCACCAGAGAAGTCTTAACAAACAACACAGAAATCATCGATAGATACAGCGATAGCAGGCGGCTTAACATCTGCGAGGCACTACACATCAATAATTCAACAGCAGCAATCAACAGCTAATTAATGCACAACTATATTCTACCCACTTCAAGACTCCATACCAATACAGTACCATCAAGAGGAAATATATGCCAATAGGCCCTTTGCTGTTACTTCCATTCTTCCCTTTCATCTATACTCATTGAACCGTGTTCTGTCTTGCGTTGAAAGTTTGTTCACCTCATCCAAAACTGTTGTAACATATCACCTCACCCAAATGTGAGTATATAAGACAAAAGCTGTTTAAATATTAGCATAGTAAAACTGTTTAGTGCTTACAGGTTATAGTTGTGAGTGTGTAAACTAAAGTCTTTGAAAATGTAATAAGTTATTACGAAACGCGTTCAAGTGTCGCATCAGACTAGAAATTAAAATGAATTTTGGAGAACTGATTTTTCAATTACCATCAACAGTAAAAAGAAACACAAGAAATATTGAGAAAATTGGTGTTAGAATCATTAATCTTACTTTTTCGGTTATATTTAACAACATACAAATATATATAAATATATATCTATATAAATAAAAATGGAAATGTTCGTTTGTTCAAAATAGCTAACCTCCGAAAGTTCTTCACCGATTTCTTTGAAATTTTCACACAGCGTTCCATTTCCATCCGGCCAGGTTTTCATATACATACTATATAGATGTCACGTCTGTGACAGTAAAAAAAAAAAACATGCTATCTCTGAAAAACTGTGTTTTTCATGTGTTTTTCATGTGAGGGAAATCTTCGAAACCTCTTTACCAATTGGTTTGAAATTTTGACACAACGTTGCATTCGAATAGGCGCGTCTTTTTATATATCTACTATATACATGCCTTACCTGTGACAGGAAAAAAACATGCTTTTTTGAAAAAGAAAGACATCTGTTGGACGTAAGAGCAACACACACTGTAATCTCCAAAAGTTCTTCACTGATTGCTTTGAAATTTTGACAACGTTGCATTCGATTAGGCGCGTTTTTTATATACCTACTATATAGATGAGACCCCTGTGACAGGTAAAATCATACGTTTTTGAAAAACAGCGCCATCTGTTGCACATAATATCAACATGCATGCTATACTATATATGTCACGAATTCCATTTCAATGTTTCCAATTGCATTGATAAATTTTACTTTCACTGATTTTGATGTATTTTATATTTTATTGAATTATTTTGTGTGACATTGTGTTGGAATTAGGCTGTGTTGTTTATCAAACCGTTAATTTCGTAAGTATAAGTATTGATGCAACACCTGTGACAGGTAGAAACTATGCTTTTCTTGAAAAACAGCGCCATCTGTTGCATGTAAGAGCAACACACATGCTATACTAAACTTGTTACAATTCCATTTCAATGTTTCCGATTGCATTGATAAATTGAATTTTCATAGATTTTGATTTATTTTCATTTTGATTTAATTATTTTGTGTGAATTGCATTCGAATTGAACTGTGTTGTTTACCATACCGTTCATTTCATGAGTATAGTTTATTTTTTATTTTTTCATATTTTCATTTAATTTTTTAACTGTTTTTCTTATATTTCAGTGATGGAAACATCAGATCACTTGATGTTCCCAGTTTTCTGATGGGAACATCAGACCATATGGGAAGGCATCGGATGAGGGAATGGGGAATGGTGGGGGATGGGATGGTGGGAGGGGATGGAAGTGAGAGATGGTGGGGAGGATGAGGGGACAAGGGAGGGGGTAATGGTAAGGGAAAGACGAGGGGACGGGGGAGTTTGGGATGATGGGGACGAGGGGATGGGGGAATGGAGAATTGTAGTGAGGACAAAGGGACAGGGGAGTGGGGCATAGTGGGGCAGAAGATTGGATGGTGGAGTGGGGAATGGTGGGGAGGACGAGGGGGACGGTGGAGTGGGGAATTGTTGGGAGGCCGAGAAGACGGGTGAAGGGGGAATGGTTGGTAGAACTGGGGAACAGGGAAGGTTGCTGTGGCTCAGCAATGCACATGCATTGCTGAGCCACAGTAACACATGGCCGGGTACTGCTAGTATATATATATATATATATATATATATATATATATATATATATATATATATATATATATATATATATATATATATATATATATATAATATATATATATAATATATATATATATACATATTATATATATATATATATATATATATATATATATATATATATATATATATATATATATATATATATATATATATATTAGTATATTTTGGTAGCAGTCTTTCCTGTAGACATATATTATTAAATATGACCGAAAAAGTAAGATTAATAATTCTAACACGAATTTTCTCAATCTTTCGTACATTTCTTTTCACTGTTGGAGGTAAATCAAAAATCAATTCTCCAAAATTCATTTTTATTTCTAGTCTGACGCGACATGAGCGCGTTTCGTAAAACTTATTACATTTTCAAAGACTTTAGTTCACAAATACACAACTGAATAGAACTTACGCATCTCCGATTTTATATCTACATTTGAGTGAGGTGGAAGGGGTGATGTGGCATTAACACAAGACAGAACAAGATGTGGCATTAATAGGGTATTAATTTCATCAACACAAGACAGAACAAGAGTATTAATAGGGTATTAATTTCATCAACACAAGACAGAACACGAAACAATGGATATTGAATAGAAGTGTTTGTAGAAAGCCTATTGGTCCATATTTCTTGATGCTTCTATATTGGAGCAGAGTCTTGAGGTGGGTAGAATATAGTTGTGCAATAATTGGCTGTTGATTGCTGGTGTTGACTTCTTGATGTGGAGTGCCTCGCAAACTATAGCAGGCGGCTTGACGTTTGTGAGGCACTACACATCAAGAAGTCAACACCAGCAATCAACAGCCAATTATTGCACAACTATATTCTACCCACCTCAAGACTCCGCTTCAATATAGAAGCATCAAGAAATATGGACCAATAGGCTTTCTACAAACACTTCTATTCAATATCCATTGTTTCGTGTTCTGTCTTGTGTTGATGAAATTAATACCCTATTAATACTCTTGTTCTGTCTTGTGTTGATGAAATTAATACCCTATTAATGCCACATCTTGTTCTGTCTTGTGTTAATGCCACATCACCCCTTCCACCTCACTCAAATGTAGATATAAAATCGGAGATGCGTAAGTTCTATTCAGTTGTGTATTTGTGAACTAAAGTCTTTGAAAATGTAATAAGTTTTACGAAACGCGCTCGTGTCGCGTCAGACTAGAAATAAAAATGAATTTTGGAGAATTGATTTTGATTTACCTCCAACAGTGAAAAGAAATGTACGAAAGATTGAGAAAATTCGGGTTAGAATTATTAATCTTACTTTTTCGGTCATATTTAATAATATATATATATATATATATATATATATATATATATATATATATATATATATATATATATATATATATATGTTTCATTGAATATGACCGCATATTCTGTATTTATTATTTTCTGGTTTAGGGCTTCTATCCCTCTAACTATTTTCTTAGCATCAGGGCTTAATTGGAATAGGAGTTCTCCAAAACTCATTTTCGGCGTTTATTTCCTCAGCGTTTATAACTCAGCGTTTATTTCCGCAACGCGGAAATAAACGCTGCTATAAGAAGACACTTGGACCGTTGGTATAATTCAGAACCTAGAACAGAAACCACAACACCCCCAATAAAATTATATTACAAATCAACCATGCACAGTGAACATATAAAAGAGGAAAGAATAATGAAAGAAATAATCCGTAAAGGAGTAAAAAGCACTACTCCTAACCAAAACATAAACCTGATAATATTCTACAAAACCAAGAAGACTTCCGAACTCCTTATCAAAAACAGCCCGAAGCCGACGGAGAACCCTCTACAGCAGTCAAGCGTTGTATACATGTACACTTGCCCCCACGAAGGATGTAACCTTCAATGTAAGTACATAGGTATGACGTCGACCAAGCTGACGAGGCGTTTGACATGCCATCTTCAATCTGGTGCCCCTAGGAATCACATGAGACAAGCCCATGACATTACTCTAACAAGAGAAATGTTGAACAAGAATACTTGCATAATAGACAAAACCCAAGATTCAAGAAGATTACAAATTCTTGAGGCAATTCACATAAGAATAGAGCGACCTACCATGAACACCCAAATCACGGAACTATTTACTCTACCCACCATGAGAGTAAGGACAAGACAAGAACATATCGATGCCAACACAGAAGACAATGTCCAACATAACAGGCCAATTACACTGGATTAATCTTTGTGTTTAGATAGGAGATGCCTCGTATGAGCCAATAAGCCTTCTGCAGCCCTATGTTTATCCCTTATATATCCCCCCATGTTTTTCACTTTCATTGTATTATCACCTGACCTAATGCGGGTATAAAATCAACTAGTATTGTAAGATTGTTCACTTGAGAATGAACCATGGAGGTTCGAAACGTCGTGCAAATTATACAAATAAGTGTAATACACTCTATAGTAAATCACTTTTTTTCTTCACCTTAAAAGTACGAAAATGAGTTTTGGAGAACTCCTATTCCAATTAAGCCCTGATGCTAAGAAAATAGTTAGAGGGATAGAAGCCCTAAACCAGAAAATAATAAATACAGAATATGCGGTCATATTCAATGAAACATGTTTGAAAGAAAACCTGCTGCCAGTATACACCAATATATATATATATAGGGGTCTGATAGCTGAGTAGACGGCACGCAGGACTCTTAATCCTGAGGCCTGGGTTTGATTCCTGAACCAGGGAGAAACAAATGGGCAAAGGTTTCTTTCATCCTGATGTATCTGTTACCTAGTAGTAAATAGGTACCTGGGAGTTAGACAACTGTTATGGAGCTGCTTCCTGGTGTGTGCGTGTGTGTGTGTGTGTGTGTGTGTGTGTGTGTGTGTGTGTGTGTGTGTGTGTGTGTGTGTGTGTGTGTGTGGAGAAAAAAATAGTAGTAATAGTTGAATGACAATTAAGAGGCGGGCCGAAAGAGCAGAGCTCAACCCCCGCAAAACACAACTATAAGAACACATAACGGCACACAACGCCAAAAACCAAAACAAAATAAAAATAATCGACTAATGTTTCCACACAATTTCCAGACACTAACTTTGAGAACTTGTCGGGGAAGAGCGGGAGGCTGTTGGTGAGAGCAAGGCCTCGGTGGGGCGTCCAGGAGGCCACTTTCAGTGCCTGGGCTCCCAAGGGACTGTATGGCTCCTGGATGTACACACTGCACCTACAATGGGAAATTTACTTTGAAAAGTAATGTAAGCTGAAAACTGTTGAGACATAAATAGATAATATATGAGATTTTGCTAAATAAAGAAGCAAAGGATTTCTTTAATGTGCATTTCATAGTAAATTTTTAAATATTGTTATTGTGGGAAAATCCTAGCAGTATTAATTCCTTTTCCTTTTTATGAAATAATTAAAAAATATAATAAAGTAAATATTTATTGACTTTAATATTATAATATTCTTCTAAGATAGTTCTTAGTTAGTGGACTGTATATACAAATTCAGCTGCTAGAACTTATCACACACAGTTGGTGGGACAATTTTTAGCTTAAACCACTTCCAGGTGGAACCTTCATAAACCACAAATTGTTTACCTAGTCTTTAATATATAAATTATAAATCATACCACATATGGTGGTCTAATCTACTGTAATTATACTTAAAGTTAATTTAATTATGTATACTACTCTATCTACAGTATTAATTACAAAAGGGCCTTATCTGATACTGTAGTTGTGGCCTGCTAAGGCTGTGTAATGGTTGCATCAGATAGGGGTGTGGCCCTGTGCCTCAGGGTGCCACATAATGGTGGCTACTTGGAGGCCTGTAAGGCTTGATGTACAGGTGGTAACAAATTTCTATAATTATGTTGCGAGCCAACTGAAATAGAGTTAATATAAATATACATCTTGTTGACATCACTGAATACCCGTTCTCTGATTTCTTTAATGGGAAACTTATATTATTATGTGTGTCGGATTTCCAACATAATTCCGGGGGGGGGGGGGGGAACACGGGTCGTAGTCCCGGTAAGGACTGCGAACACTTTATTCCTCTCCTTCAGAATGAAAGTGTTGCTTTAATTTTAGTTTGCATTGTTGTGTCGCAGTCTGCTCGGGACGGATGTCCCTTACTGGCTCTTCGGGTGCTGGAAGGCATTGAATGTCTTCTTTTCCTGTCAGTTCTAGAGGAACTAATTTCTCTAATCTTTTGAGAGTAGTGTTGCCTCAGCATTTTACTTCACTATTCTCAAGATGCCCTGGCTGTCTGGATGAACAAAGACTATTTGGCCTATAGGCCACTCTGAGTGTGGCCCATCGCTGTCAACCAGAACTATGTCACCAGGGTTCAAGTTAATTCTGATGTTGGGGTTGTTTACCCTGTAATGATACTCCCTCAGAGCAGTAAGGTATTCTCGAGTCCATACGTCATTCCACCGACTTATCACCCCTGATAGATGTTTGAAACGTTGAACCAAATCACTCTCTTGGACATATGAAGGATCCTCTGGTTCCACATCCGTAAGGGACACTAGGGTGCTGAGAGGTCTACCATACATCAGATGAGCTGGGCTTAATGGTTCATGCTGCAAAACATCATCGCAAAAGTGTAGTTAAGTGGTGCAAAAAAGTGTTAGGTAAGTGGTCGGTTATTAACTCGTGCTTCTATCTCTATGTTACGGTTTGGAGTTCCTGTAGGTCAATCTTTTGGCAGTGTAGGGATTTCCGTAGAAAACGCTTCACCTTACCAATCATGCGTTTATAGAAGCCTCCGTTGCCATGGTGCTCTAGTAGGTATGAATTTCCAGTGGCACTGCCGTTGATTTAGGGGCCTGCGCACCGTTGGGTGTGTCCAGATTTTCCTCAGACATGCTTCTCCTGCCACTAATTTGGACCCATTGTCTGAGATCATTAACTTAGGACAGGTTCTATGTAAAGCAAACCTGCGTTTCTGCAGGTTTGTTTTACGTAAGCAAACCTGCAGAAGAGTGCCTGTAAGAGTGCCTCGGCACTCAAATTGGGAGTCACTACTAGATGGACTGCCCTTGTTGTGACACAAGTGAAAAGACAGATATATGCCTTTACTGTTTTTTTACCTTGGTGCCTGTTAGTGTTAGTGCTCCTGTGAAATCTATTCCTGTAGTCTCAAAGGAACAAATAGGTACAACTCGTTCCTTTGGAAGTGGAGGAGGGCCTGGATATGGACACACTCTGGCATCGTATCTCCGGCAAATAACACAGGATTTAACTATGGATTTTACACTGCCTATCTTGGGGTAGCCAGTACTGTTGTCTTAAGTCTGGGAGAGTATCTAATACCCCACCATGCAGTGTCATATTTGTTCATGTGTAACACAGTTTGCTTACTATGTGGTGATGAGGAAGCAATATTGGATTTTTTGCTTCTAGATCTATGTTCGCATGCTGTAAGCGGCCTCCGCATCTGATTATGTTATAATAGTTGGCATCTACCCAGAGGCCCAGATCATTTTGTAGATTCTTAGGGACATCGTTAAATTCTGTCCCGAATGTGTCTGTCTGAGCTCTTTTGACCCGGTACCTTAGGGCACTAGGGAATTTATGGTCGATTCCGATTTTCTATAGAAAATCTAACACCACTTGAGTGACACCTATTAGTTTGTTCAGTTCAGAGTACCGATTAGGATCAATTACCAATGTCTGAGGTAATTCTGGGTTCTCAGTGGGAACAGTGACATTGGTCACAATGACTTGTGGCTTTTGTTTAAGCCACTGGTCGCTGACTAGCCACTGAAGTCCATTGAACCACATCTCTACCTTTGTAAATTGCCGTATAGTCAGGCCTCAGGAGAGATAGTCAGCTGGATTCTCTTTGGTGGATACATATCTCAGTTTATACCCTGCAGACAACTCTCATATTTCCTTAACGCGGTTACTCACATAAGGATTTTTACTATTTTTTATTTTAACCCACTGTAGCACTGCCTCATTTTCTGACCCCATCACTGTTTCTTCAAAGTGGAAGTTGCTTAAGGCCTTGATCAGATAATGAGCCAATCTTGTTCCTAGCAGTAAGGCTGTTAATTCCAGTTGTGGCAATGATTGTTTCTTTAACAGTGCCACTCTGGCCTTTGATGTGAGCAAATTGGCTTGCCCATTTCAGACCAGGTAAGCTATTGTGTCATAAACCTTTCCTGAGGCATCACAAAATACATGTAGCTTAATTGGTTCTTTTTTATTTACTACTGTGTTCTGAGGGAACTTGACAGACTCTAGGATACCTAAATCTTTCGCTAGCCCTTGCCATTTTTCTTGTAAGGTAGGTGTTAGAAGATCATCCCAGCCTATCTTTTGTTGCCAACATTCCTGCAATATCAACTTCACATTAATTAAAATTGAACTTAATAGTCCCAATGGGTCGAAGGGTTTGCTGACTTGTGAGAATAAGTTTCTCATTGTTAGGTTGAGCCAGTCGGCCGAGCGGACAGCACACTGGACTTGTGATCCAGTGGTCCCGAGTTCGATCCCGGGCACTGGCGAGAAACAATGGGCAGAGTTTCTTTCACCCTATGCCCCTGTTACCTAGCAGTAAAATAGGTACCTGGGTGTTAGTCAGCTGTCACGGGCTGCTTCCTGGGGGTGAAGGCCTGGTCGAGGACCGGGTTGCGGGGGACACTAAAACCCTGAAATCATCTCAAGATAACCTCAAGATAGGTTGGTGGTATCTGGCTCCACCGACTTGATTGTCAACTGATCTGTTGTCGTATCCCATTTGACGCCTAATATTTTTGTCCTCTCGGGTACCTGGTAGTCGGGAAAATCAGTTTCGATCAGTTGATTTAATTTGGCATTGTTGGAGACCCACGACTGGAGAGGCATATTTTCTCTCATTAATTCTCGATTGGCCTCGTGGTATATGTTCAACAGTTTACTTTCACTGCTGGCTGTTCCTTGGAAATTGTCCACATACAAGTTATTGCTAATTTCTGTTTTATTTGGGCTACTGGATTTCTTCAAGTTCATGTCTAAGGTAGCTTGAATCAGAAATGGAGAAGACGTAGCATCAAACAAAACAGACGCAAACCTGTAAGTGATTAATTCACTGTTTGGATAGTTAGGATCCTTGATCCATAGGAACTTTGTGTAGTTACGGTCTTCTTTTTGGAGACCTACCCTAAGGAAGGCTTTACTGATGTCTGCCGTGTATGCGTAAGTCCCAATGCAGAACTTTAACATCACGCCTTTTAGCCTTTGTGTCAGGCTAGGGCCAGTTTGGAGGCAATCATTTAAAGAAACACTACTCTGTTTTGTCTTAGCACTGTAATTAAATATTATCCGTAGTGGGGTAGTAGCTGAATTTTTCAGTACAGGGTGGTGTGACAGGTAGTGTCCTTCCTTTGTGTTATCATATGTCACAACTTCGATGAATTTGTCATCGAGTTTTTTCTTGATTATTTCATGGTACATTTTCAACGTCTCAGGATGTCTTTGTAAGCGCAACTCCTGTGACTTTAATTGATTTTGTGCCATAAAATGGCTGATGGGTAGCTAAGGGTGATTCAGCTTTCATGGTAACCTGACCCAGTATTGATTATCTCTGTAGATAACTGAGTGCAGGTATTGCTTGTAAGTCCAGTCGTCATTTGGACTAGGTTGTTCAGGGACAATGCCAAGAGTTGCCAGGTCCCATAATTTATGTACAGGGGATCAAGCTCATCCTCAGACATGTCTCTGAATTGTAGTGAAGCCTGTTCTCCTAGTCATGTAACCATAACTGGGATGGTATGTTTGTGGTCTACAGGTGCGGGTTGCTTCAACCATAATACCGGGCCTGCTAGTAAGTAGCCACCTGCAGATGGTAACAGGTTCATTCCCTGTTTTCCATCCTTTCCTTTCACTAACTTATGGTAGACATCTGATCCCATAAGGATTCCAATATTGGAGAGGTTGTCTGATGTGATTTTGTCAGCCAATTTGATTCCCTTTTCTTCCAGGAATTTGGTTGTTGTCCCTAGACCATACTCATACAGGTAAGATGGGAATCTATTTACTACAAGAGCTTGTATCGTTCAGACATAACCACCTATACGTACTTTAGGTTATGCTACCTTGAAGACTTGGGCTCTTGAGCTAGTCAGGAATCCTGCTTTGTCTATTCGTGTTTTTCGTACAGGCTTGAGTTTCGAGAAATCTACCAACTCCTTTGAGATAAAAGTCATTTGGGATCCTTGGTCAAATAATCCACGTATGGTGACCTTCGACTTTCCATTTTTAATGATCAATTGAGCAGTGGGTAGAGCTGATTTATGATGAGACCTTGTTGACAAGACACTTATGTCAGGTAGTATGGTACAAAGCTGTACTAATGTGGAAGTTCTTTCCTCCACTTGTGGTTTAGGAGACTTTGTATTTGAGTCCCCACAAAGTGCTGTATGGTATTGACCCTTATTACAGGTGTGAAACTGAATTGCACAGGTGTCGGGATTATGTGACCTTATACACCTAGTGCATTTACGTAACTCCTTGCGATGTTTTATACATCAAGCAAGATCAGGGTAAGCTTTACAGTTGTAAATGGTATGTTCTTCACAGAACACACATGGCCTCCAGACGTTAACCACATCTTGGGGAGTCACTGTTTTGGGTGACACATTAACTGTGGGTTTGGAGGGACTCACTGCATATGTGCTCACACTGCCTTGTTTCCACTTTGGGGAGGGGAAGTTGTTTTAGATTTATTTGGAGTACTGTTTGTACTCTGTTTGCTAAGAGTGGTTAAAGAAGGTTTAGATGTGGCTTTTCCATCTGTGTTATCTCGTTGTCTTTCTATGATGGATCTTAAACCTTCCCTAATCTTCTTTACTATTATAGAAGATTTGTTATACAAGACAAACAACTTATCCAGTACGTCACTGGGTAATTTGCGTCTCATATGGACTTGGATTATCCAGTTTGATTAATCCAGATTCACTTTATTCTTTAACGCTTTGAGCAAGGACTCAAGCTCCAATCTAAAGACTTGGAGTGAGTCAGCTGATCCATCTGGAGGGGAAATATCTAACAGTTTCTGGGTTAGAAGTTTGATAGTTCTTTCCGGCTTAGCATTATTTTCCTTAAGGAGCTGTATTGCGCTATTATAACCATCATCAGTGAAGGTTAAATTACAGACCACCTTTAATGCTTCATCCTTTAAGACATCTTGTAAATATGTAAAATTTGTGGTCTTTGCTATAGTGCCATTAGAATCCATTGAATCGACAAATTTGTTACAGAAGTTATCCCAACTCTCGTCCTCTGTACCAGAGAAAGTTGGTAGCCTGAGTGATGGTAATTTGACTTCTGGTTGTGTCAGGTTTTGGAAAGCTGTGCCTGCAATGTTTGTAGTGGCCTTGTCTATGATTATTAACTTGGCAAAGTGTTGTAACTTTGTTTGTATTGCATCTTCATAATATGCGTTTTCTAGTACGACAGCTCCCATTGCATTTTCATATATGTTGGTAGCAACAAGTACATCCAGATATTTCATGATCTGTCCCTTTACATTCTGAAATTTGCTCTCTGCAATCTTTTTTTTTTTTTTTTTTTTTTTGCAGGGATATTCCTGCGCAGGCCCTAAGCCTCTGGCTGGCCCACTAAGTGTTGCTTGTTTCTGTTTTACTTGGGCGGAGTATGAGTATTTATGACTCGTATGGTCGCTTCAGTAAGATTTTGCCATATGTGTTAAACAACCTCTTCTGCTCTGTTGAATCTAAGTTGAAATCTTAATGGGTTTGTAACTGTGCACTGTGTTAGATAATGTTCCAGTGGTTTGTCGGGCATTTCTCCACAGTGTTGACATTTCCTCTCATCTTCCGGAACCTGTAAGCCTATTTCCCATGCACATGGGTATCCAAGCCTGATGTTATGTAAGTGTACTTCTGTTGCTCTCCTGTTCCCTTTCATCAATCTAAGTGGTTCGTACTTGGTTGAATTCTTGTACCAACCCGCAGATCCTGATGTTGGAACTGCTGTATTGTGGTCACTGTACATCTTTTGCATTGCTCTGTTTCTAATTACTTTCTTAATCTGTGATAGACTCTGTTCTCTGCAATCTTATGATGGCCTTCTAATTCTTCATAATCAACTGGAGTTTGTTTACATAAATCATCGCATTTACTGATCTGTTGGGTTAAATGACCCTTCATACCTGCGAGGGTCGCTTTTACATTTTTTGCATTAGACATGATGGCTGTATTTGCTAGCCGTGTTGCAATTGTTCTAGTATTAAGCCTTGTTGGACTTTGATTTCGACTGTTACTTGCACTTGAGTTAGTAGAGCTACTAGTTTCCAAACTAGAGCTGTTTATCATGTAAAATACACATTATATGATCATACACAATATAATTTGAGTGGTAACCTTATATCTATGCTGGATTTAACTCAAGTAATCTCAAAATCACCCTTAGTTGGTACAGAGACACATGTTAACACTCAAAGGTGAAATGATTATAGTTAAATTATTACTATAGTTATGGTAATATTATGTAGGCAAAACAACTCGGGCTGTCATAAGAAACTGCATAAAAATATGTGCTTGCTAGGTTGTAATATATGTTCAACTCTAGACAAGTGTAAATTCTTACCCCTTACACCAGTTTAGCACAATAAATTAGACTAGGTTGCTGTACAACACCAGCCTAAAATGTCCTACTCTTGTGTAAGAATTGTTTGTAAATTATGTGACATGCAGTAATTGTTAAAGTAATGGTGCAAAATTAAATATTATTTAATGTTCATATAAACACTTAAAATTATATATACATTTATGAGTAAATTAATTAGCCTCTTATCAACCTCTTTAATGAAAAAGCACAATTGTTCTTTTGGTTCAGGCCTCGGATAATAATAGTGCTTGTTGTAAGTTCTGTTCACTTGTTAACAGAGATTGACAAAGTTAGGCAAGAAAATTGTACACCAGTGTCTTCCTGCTATAATTAATGTATATGTATATATTGTGTAAATACTGCACTAATGTTTATATAGATCTTAATCAGGATCTTGTATCTAGGTTCAAAGGACCATAATTTATGTGGGAAAATCCTAGCAGGCTTTAATTCCTTTTCTTTTTTATGAAATATTAAATATTTACTTTATTTTATTTTTTAATTGACTTTAATATATTATTATATATTATTATATTATTATTATTCTAAGTTAGTTCTTAGTTCTTAGCTAGTTAGTGGTCTGTGTATACTAATTCAGCTGCTACAACTTATCACACACAGTTGGGGGTACAATTTGTAGCTTAAACTACATTGAGGTGGATCCTTCATAAACCACAAATTGTTTACCTAGTCTTTAATATATAAATTATAAATCATACCACATATGGTGGTCTAATCTACTGTAATTATACTTATAGCTAATTTAATTATGTATAATACTCTATCTACAGTATTAAAAACAAAAGGGCCTTATCTGATACTGTAGTTGTGGCCTGCTAAGGCTGTGTAATGGTAGCATCAGATTGGGGTGTGGCCCTGTGCCTCAGAGTGCCACGTAATGGCAGCTATCTGGAGGCTACAAGGCTTGATGTACAGCAGGTAACAAATTTCTATAATTATGTTCGGAGCTAATTGTGTGCTTCAGTAACTTCCCCCACAATTACATGTTTGGGATGTTTAACATTAGTAAAAGCACACCAATATATTAAGGCACAGGTATGACATGAATAAGAAGGAAGTATAATGTTGAGCACGTACTTGGTTTGGGATTTTAATCCCACAGTATAACCATCTAATCTATTTATGTTATAAAATGGCCACCATACATAAAAATGCTTGGTAAGACGGATACTGGTGTTGCTGTGGTTGTAGAGGTGCAGTTGTGGTTGTTGCTCGCCTGTTGACACTTAATCTGGGTGTCAACCCGTCCTCGACTCAAGTCCATTACATTCAGCGGTCAACCCCACAGACGCATTCATAAATTTTAACATACTGTTCACTCAAAACGGGAATTTTCTCAAGTATAAATTAATATTATAATATATATTAGCATATTGTGTATATATAGGTATAGGATAGGTTAGGTTAGGTGTTTAGGTTCTGTTGGCGATTATTTGTATTTGCAGGACGTGGGTGAAGCATTTATAGCGTTGTGATTCGAACAAAATTCATCAGTGAAGCACTTGTTCCGGATATGTTCGAATGTCAGCAGTTGTGAGTCGTGTGTAAACTGCTTTTCATTCATAAACAGGGGGTTTGGCGGGTGCATGGAATCACTTTTGGATCTTTGTTTGGAGGACGGGCTGCAATCGAGTTATACCAGCTCGTATGGAATGAACCACCTCTACAGCGTGTTGTTTTGTTATGATTCTGTCTGTGTACGTGACGACGCCTCTAGGGGAGACGTCCTAAAATATTTGTGGTTCTATTTATGATTGAGGAATAGAGAGTTAAGCTATATTCCTTGTGTTGGAAATTATATTCAGTCCCAATGAACACTTTTTATTAAGTTTAAACACTAGACTGTTGTTTAAAAGAAATAGAGTTAATATAAATATACGTCTTGTTGTTGATGTCACGGAATACCCGTTCTCTGATTTCTTTAATGGGTAACTTATGTTATTTTGTGTGCCGGATTTTCGACAGTTATTGCAACATAAACAGTTTTTGCTTACCCTACAGAATTTTGAGAGCCTCTTACGACGATCATCATGGAGTTCATCTTGGAGTAGATCTTGCTAAAGTCTTGATTATTTACCAAGGAGAGGTCTGTGACAGCGAGGAGCCTGGTTGCAGTGGAAACCAAGCGGACGTTAAGAGCCACTTTGGCGAAGGCAGAGAGGAAGGCGAGGTCGTCACTCACCACCACGACTGTCACACACCAAGACGCCTGACGCAGCTGTTGACGTCAATATGGTAGATGTTATGTGAGAGTGACATACTTGCCTCAGTAATAGTGATCTACCGGCATCTTCATTGAAGCATAAGTGACCTACCTCCTATGTCATTTATATGAATGAACTTTCCGCCTCAGCAATTATACGAATGACCTCATCACACCAATAATAATGTGAGAGTGACATACCCATATATAAATGTTGCGACTGCTCAGTAATGAAGTGAGATTAGGGAACTCCACGCCTCTCAGTAGTTATGTAAGAGTGACCAGTCACTCTCACTGGTCATACTAGTGATTAGTCACTATTAAGACATCACCTTAATATTGATGTGAGTGTGGCCTACCTCTCAGCAGTGACGTGAAAAAAGGTTCCCCCCTTTCACTACTGAGTTAAAAGCCACTACTCCATTTTGTAGGGAAGTGAAAGTCACTACCTTATTCTGTAGGGATGTGAGAGGGACCTACTCTTTTCAGTGTTAGTGTGAGGGTTACTACCCCCTTTAGTAATAACGAGATTGACCTACCCACCCCAGTAGTGATATGAGCGACCTTCCTCACTTGGGCTGGACGGTAGAGCGACGGTCTCGCTTCATGTACGTCGGCGTTCAATCCCCCAGACCCTCCAAGTAGTTGGGCAGCATTCCTTCCTCCGTCTCATCACAAATCCTTATACAGACCCCTTCCAAATACTATATAGTCGTAATGGCTTAGCGCTTTCCCTTGATAATTCCTTTCCCCTCCCGCAGTAGTGATGTAAGAGTGACCTAACCCTTAAGTGGTGTGTTACAAACCACACTGATGTATTAAACTTTATACAAACTTTTAAGTCCAACATTGACCAAGTCTGTACTCATCAGCCTTGGTCAAGATTAGAGATGAGCTGAAAATTTTCTGGCTGCCTTTAGGACTAGGTTAAGCACGTGGCTCTTCATTGTCATATAAAAGCTGAACTTCATTCCTTAAATGTCAATTTCTTCGGTGAGCTTTATGTGTTCGCCTCCCATTTGCAAGCCTGCCCGATTTACAATGGGTAGTCTAGTTATCATCATCGCCTGTGTTTTCTCAGCTGCAAATGTGATCTGCCATGTACTACCATAGGTGGAAATCACTGAAAGTTTGTGCTTATTGAATCTTGTAGCCGTTGGCATTTCTTCTCATTCTGAATGTAGACTAGATTGTGTCTGATCGGACAGACCGGACATCCTGTTTGGTGGACCACGCCTATGGGAATTAAGCAAAACTCTGTTTCTAATTAGAAGGACCAGGCATGTGGAAAATAGTATAAGACTCTTGCAGAAGTTCACTAAACTACAAGTTCCTAAATTAAACAACACTTAGAAATAAATTAGTAATTAACTTGCAGATAAGTCACAGTAACATGGCTGAAGAATGTTGATAAAACCAATCACGAGAAGATGAAAAGATGGCGACGTTTCGGTCCGTCGTGAACCATTTTAAAGTCGATTGTGAAGAAGCGAGAAAGGCACGGGCATAAGTAAGGCAAGAAAGAGGTGAGGAGGAGGAAATCTTGGAGGAAGGAAAATCAAGGTGAAATATAAGGTAATAAAGAGTATGAAAGGGGTAATAAAAGGAGTAAATGGGAACGAAAGAGAACGTAAAAGAAAAATAAAGAGAAAAAATAAAGAAAGGGTTGGCTTATATTAGGTCATGTTTGTTGGAAAGTTTTGAACATTTGAGTATGTACTGTGAAAGGGAAGAGTCAACAGCAGCAAAGCCAAGACTAAGGTTCATGTTCGGTAGGTTGTGTATTAGAACCGATTCGACCAGACGCCATCTGTGTAGATTAGAGGCAGGAAGAAGACCAATCAATAGGATGATTAGAATTCCTAACATGATAGAAGAGAGCATTGTTTGTATCTGCAAACTTACCACTTCTTTGTTTTCCCTGAGTCTGTCATTAAGTGTACAGCCAGTCTCCCCAAAGTATTAGAGAGGACAAAACGAACAGGAAATAGAGTAGACACTAACAATATAAGAAGCAAGAGGAGAAGTGTGAAAAAGATTAATACGAAGAGTGTTAGTTTGATGAAAGGCGAGCGCTATGTCAAGAGGACGAAGGGTATTAGTAAGAGTTTTGAGTTCAGATATGAAAGGAAAGCAGGGTACAGTACCAGTAATGTTGGAAGCAGGATTAGGGTGAAAATAATTAGTTTAACTTGAGATTAGCCCTCAAGTTGCGCAACATATCATATGATGGGTTGAGTGACTTGCTATTAATTGCACATACCATCATATGATGTATTGGAGTACTACGCAAGATTTAAACGGCCTGCGGATACACGGGGTTCACCTCACCTTCACCAGGGCTCTTGTAAACAGACGCAATTAAAAAAAAAATCGTGGGCGAAATTCCCGGGTGTGAGGGCCTCAGTATTGAGTGAGCAAACAAGCCTGACGCATGCAGCATGAGCTCACAGCAGTGCTGTTCAGCTTGTGACCACAGTATCGCCTAAAAAAGCCATAATATACATGTTCATGCTATTATTTAGCGATGATATTATTACAGCAGACCCCTGACTATGATAAAAATGACCAGGATTCTGATAATAGCAGGATTGTTGTGATAAAAAATTAGTTTAATTCTGCCCGAAACGCTTTGCGTAATAGTGGCTTTAGGCATTGTATGTACTAGCTCTATCTATAAAGCCAACAAACTTTGTAAAATCTCCTTATGTATGTACCTTTACCTAAATAAAAATTATTATTATTATTATTATTATAATTAGCGCTGTAGTGGGAGGAGTAATCTTGGTGGGGAGGGAGGAAGCATTGTCTGCTGACTCTGTGTGACCACCTTTTACTGTCTGGACTCACTATACCAGCTTAGTTGTTCGCTATGGTAAACAAAACATGCAGATGCTTATATATAACGTCTGTATATAAAAGCAAAAACAGTATGGTGGGAGGAGAATGGTGGCGAGTCGGTGAGGTCAGGGAGGGAGGGGAAGCCAGTGGCTTGTTGCCACTGCCACTGCCACTCAGCATGCCAACTTGGTGGTTCGTTATTGTGAACACGAATGTAGATACTTATATATAACGTCTGTATATAAAAGCAAAAACAGTATGGTGGGAGGAGAATGTGGGCGGGTGAGGTGTTGAGGGAGTGAGTGGCAGTGAGTGGCTGGCTGGAATGTGGCGGTCACTCCTCGTTGATTTTGACTCTTAATACCAACTTAGTGGTTCGTTATAGTGAACAAAACATGCAGATACTTATATATACCCTGTGTATACAGTGTAATAACCGACAAAGTATTTGTTCACTGTTTGATGAACTTAATTGAATCAACAATATGTATACCATATTTTTGAGTACAGCGATGATTCACTCATTTTATTATATAAATATATTACACTACACACTATTGAATAATATTACTGCAAAAAACTACGAAAAATCAATCAGAAAATGAAATAATTAGGTAATTATCTCTGTGGCCACTCCTGCCTGACAGCTGGGGGCAACAGACCGTCTGGGATGCACACTGAGTCAGCGCCGGTTTTTTGCCAGACTTCCCCGCCCTATAGCGGGCAATATATGCCACTTACGATTTTTTTATTATTTTTCCCTATGATCAGAGAACACAAATTAACAGGTTTAGGAGAATAAATATATATATATATATTTTGGTATGCGCCTGTGGGTGACAAATGCTAACTGGCCCTGAGCATCACAAGGGCTAGGCTCAGTTGATAAAATGTAAGGGGCAACCAAGGCGAGAGAAAGATTTGTAAATAAAGGAAATTTCAGAATCAAGAACCTGAGGGTCACTTATGTGCAGAGCGCAGAGGAAGAGAGAGAGACGAGGATACTTTTCTTAACAGAAGGAGGCTGGAAGGAAAAGAAGTGAATAAACATACCACTATGCATGGGTTTGCGGTAGACAGAGAAAGAGAACCCGGGCGAAGAGCTGTCAACATGAACGTCAAGAAAAGGAAGGAGGAAATTAGATTCCCATTCAGCTTGAATATGAATGGAAGGAGCCAGATTGTTAAGAGATGAGAGGAAAGGCTGGAAAAAAACTATTGTCATTTAGTCTAAAACTAGTAAGATTATCTTCCGAATACATGATTAGGTATTAAACAAAGATATTAGTTGCTTAACTGCCAAATAAGGTCAAACAACTAGTTAACTAAACTTCTTGGTTTTTAACTTCCAAGTTTTGTGATTGCTACTTCACGAAACTGAGAAGAGTCTCCCATCATGTGATTTGACTTTAATAAGTTTACATTACAAAATGGCATGCGAGACTGACTTACCCACCTCAATATTCACGTGAGAGTGACGTACCCTCCTCAATAGTGATGTGTGAATAACCTACCCATCTCAAAAGTGACATGGGAGTGCTCTACTCACCTCACAATGGATGTGAGAATGACCTACCCACCTCACAGTTTATGTGAGAGTGACCTATCCACCTGAATAGTGATGTGAGAGTGACCTACCCACCTCAATAATGATGTGTGAGTGACCTACCCACCTCAATAATGATGTGTGAGTGACCTACCCACCTCAATAATGATGTGAGAGTGACCTACCCACCTCAATAATGATGTGAGAGTGACCTACCCACCTCAATAATGATGTGAGAATGACCTACCAACCTCAATAATGATGTAAGAGTGACCTACCCACCTCAATAATGATGTGAGAGTGACCTACCTACCTTAATAATGATGTGAGAGTGACCTACCCACCTCAATAATGATGTGAGAATGACCTACCAACCTCAATAATGATGTAAGAGTGACCTACCCACCTCAATAATGATGTAAGAGTGACCTACCCACCTCAATAATGATGTAAGAGTGACCTACCCACCTCAATAATGATGTGAGAGTGACCTACCCACCTCAATAATGATGTGAGAGTGACCTACCCATCTCAATAATGATGCGAGAGTGACCTACCCACCTCAGTAATGATGTGAGAGTGACCTACCCACCTCAATAATGATGCGAGAGTGACCTTCCTACCTAAATAGCGAATTGAGAGTGACCTACCCATCTGAATAATGATGTGAGAGTGACCTACCCATCTGAATAATGATGTGAGAGTGACCTCACCACCTCAATAATGATGTAAGAGTGACCTACCCACCTCAATATTAATGTGAGAGTGACCTACCCACCTCAATCGTGATGTGGGAGTGACGTCTTTTCCTCAATAGTGATGTGAGAGTAGCCTACCTGCCTCAGTAATCATGTTAGTGAGACACACTGACGTCAGTTGTGATGAGAGTGACCTACTAACCTCAGTGGGAATGTAAGAGTGAGCAACCCATACCAGAAAAATATGAGAATGACCACCCCCATGCCAGGAGCAATATGAGTGACCTACCCATGCCAGGAGCAATACGAAAGTGACCAGCCTATGCCAGAAGGAATTTGCTAATGACCAACCCATTCCTGGAATAATATGAAAGTTACCAACCCATACTGGAGCAAAATGAGAGGGACCAACCCTTGTCTGGAGCCGTATCAGAGTAACCTACTAATGCCAGGAGCAATATTAGGGTGATCTACACATGCTTGGAACAATTTAGGTTTGACCTACCCTACCAGGAGCAAGATGAGAGGAATCTACCAATGCCAGGGGTAATAAAAAAGTGACCTACTTATGCCAGGATCAAAATGAGGGTGATCTACATATGCCTTGGGCAATATGAGTGTGTTCCTTCAATACCTAGAAAAATATGAGAGCCTCCAACCCAAGCCAGTAAAAGTGTGATATCAACCTACCCATGCCAAGAGCAACATGAGTAACAATCCCATCCCAGGAGCAACATGAGAGTAATCAATCCATGCCTGGAGCAATATGAGAGTGACCAACGTATGCCACGAGCAATGTGTGAGTGATCTACCTATGCATGGAGCAATGTCAGAATTGCGGAAATTGACCTGTGACCTGTGATTTCAACCTTAATAAATATAGTACTTTATATTTTACGTTAATTTATATTTTTCGATAGCAAACTGTATGATGTTTAAAGTTGACTATGATTTAAAATTCTCACAAATCGCTTGCATACACATTCTGGGGGAGGGGGTTTATGGCTTATTTATGTAGTCTTCAATATAATTATTGATTAGTAGACATTCACTAAAATATTAGACTACATATATTATTAATTAAAATGGGAAGGCCTTATCTGTATTCAGTAGGCCTGTTCCATCAGTTATGAACAAGGATGATCAAACTAAATAATTCTTGTGGTTGAGGCTGGCATCAACACCTGTACAGGTGTACTAGGTAACTAGAGGTAATTCTTCTTCCTCTTCAATTACACCTGCCAAAGGACACACACGAATAATAGCAGTAATCCTAATATGACAGCTATATCAGGGGAAATAAAATATATTGATTATGAGATAAGGTCCAAGGAATACTTACCTTGTTTTGGTGGCTGTCTCATGTGCTAACCAGTCCACCATACCTAATATTAACTGAACAGGAATGAAAGATGATAAATGGGTGTCGGAATTACGTCACTTTCCTTGAAAGTAGACGAAGTTGATGTTAATGGGAACACTATACTTCCCATGACACCGTTGTCCAACTGTTGTTAAAATAAAATGGCGACTACTAACGTCCTCCTCCCACAGACGCCTTGGTTGTCTTGTCCAGATGTCAAGAAATGGTAAAAGGTGGTCCACATTTACTCTGATTTAGTACTCATAATTAGGTTGATTCAAGGGAAATGGTTTATGATGTTTTTAGTCCAGAGACTGTTGTATTAAGAATTATCCAAATATTAGATGGTGAATTTAATGACGATATGTGGCAATTATATCTTGTTTTCTAAGGGAGGAAGATCCCATTTTGCAACGTCTTCTATGAGTCAATTTGTTTATTACAAAACAGCAGTCATTATCTGCCTGTTGTATTAAAAGTTAGTAAATGGTGTCGATTTTTCCGACAAGATTGACCAACCCATGCCAAAAGTCCTAAAAGAGTAACCAACCCATGCCAGGGGCAATATGAGAGTGACCTAACCACGACTGAAGTAATATGAGTGACCTACCCATACCTGGAACAACATGAGAGTGAACTACGAAATTGCAGGAGCAATATGAGGATGACGTTCTCGTCCCTGAAGCAATATGAATGTGGCTAACTATTGCTAGGAGCAATATGAGACTAACATACAAATGCCAGGAGCAACGTGAAAGTTACCTACCTATGCCTGTGGAAATTTGAGTGTGACCTACCCATGCCAGCAACAATATGAGAGTGACCAAAACATGCCAGCAACAATATAAGAGTTATCAACCTTTACCAGCAACAATATGAAAGTGACCAACCCATGCCAACAACAATATGAGAGTGAACAACCCCTGCCAGGAACATGATTGTGACCAACCCATGCCAGGAGAAATATGAGAGTAACCAACCCCCTGGCAGGAGCAATATGAGAGTGACCAACCCCTGCCAGGGGCAATATGAGAGTGACAAACCCCTGCCAGGGGCAATATGAGAGTGACCAACCCCTGCCAGGGGCAATATGAGAGTGACCAACCCCTGCCAGGGGCAGTATGAGAGTGACCAACCCCTGCCAGGGGCAATATGAGAGTGACCAACCCCTGCGAGAGCAATATGAGAGTGACCAACCCCTGCCAGGGGCAATATGAGAGTGACAAACCCCTGCCAGGGGCAATATGAGAGTGACCAACCCCTGCCAGGGGCAATATGAGAGTGACCAACCCCTGCCAGAGCAATATGAGAGTGACCAACCCCTGTCAGGAGCAACATGAGAGTGACCAACCCCCTGCCAGCAGCAACAACGTGAGAATAACTTACCCGTCGAGCTGAGCTGACCACCTGGGAGAGCCTCGTCCAGGTCACATTAGCGTGCAGGTTGTCCGCTGGCACCTCGAACAGCGACACCGCCCTGGGAGCCACCAGCTGAGGTCCACGCTTAATGGCGAAGAGTTAGTAGCGTCAGGACTGAACCACACAAATGGATGACAGGGAATAACACTGTGTATGGTAACAAGGAGTCTTTAGCTCAGTGAACCCATGACTTCTATACTTAATAAATCATCTTAGAGAATTGCAAATGTGTTGCAGTCATTAACAACGGGGGATATATTATTTTCAACGAACTATTAATCAATTACCTCTACGAATGATTTAAAAAAATCTACTTGTACTGTACCTATAATCGCAATATCTATTTAAATTAATCTTGAAAAGCATTGAATATATAAGGATATCAAATGTGGTTTAACTATTATTCATTTTGAATACATTTGATCTCCACGTTCTCCAGCACATTTCGGTCAGATGACAATGGGAAGGACTGCAGCGTTGTTTATCAAGCAACAGTTTGGTATTCTGCAGCAGACGCGTCTGATAAAGCAACATATAAATATATTATTGTGATGGAAAAGTCAAACCAGGGAAATCACAATGATGTTTCTTAGTTTTTCAACATAATCTAACCTACCCTGTGACAAGGATAGTTCAGTTAATTGTAAATAGGCAAACAAGTCCAGTAAATTTGCTCATAGATCAACTATAAAAGTTTCAAGAAGCATATACTGAGTAAATCAATTAAAACAGAATACAAATTCCAAAAGAAGGGTTGCATTTGCTTCTATAGTGAGACCATTAGGACAGTTCTTAAATAATGATTTCAGTCCAACTCATTCAAAATTTGCTAAAAATTCCTTAAAACAGGCATTTTAGATATTTCATACTGCAAGACTGTATAGTGTTTGCCTCCTATGATACACCTCATTTGCATCAATTTAGACATGAATTTCCTAACATAGCATGTGAAGGAAGACTCAAAAAAATGAGAAGGGGATACACCAAGCCCTGATTTTCACCCATAATGAGGAAGACAACACGAATTTGGAGCATGAAATACAACTATGAGCCATTAACCATTGTGTTCTAGTCTTTGACTACATGATCAAGCTTAAAATTGTGGCTACGCTGCAAGAGGGCTGGGAGGATTAGTGAATATCTGGGAGAAATGCAGTGGGATGAAGAAATAAGAGCAAAAACAGTGCAAGATATGATGGACCTTGTCAAGTGAAAATTCAAGGAGGCCCAAGGGTTTTACATCAACAGTAAAAGAAAAAAGTAGGAGGGAATATAAAAACCCATCGTTTATTAGACAGCGCCAGCAAGCAAAATGAGTAGGAGGAAGGAAGTGGAGAAAGTACAGAGGAAGGAGGAAAGAGGACGGTTACATTTGAAGCAACAGAGCTAGGAATGAATACAATATAAGAAGAGTATGGGAAAAAAATTATGAAAACGATATTGTAACGGAAGCGAAACAGCAACCTAAGTTACTATATATTCATATAAGAAGGAAAATGTAGGTGAACGACCAGATGGCAAGACTATAGCAAACAGAAAGGGCATACACAGAAAAAGACAAGGAAATCTGCAAAGCACTGAATGTCAGTTTCTATGGTGTGTTCACAACCGAGCCTGAGCAGTTCCCATTGTTAGATGACTCAAGATGATAGAAAAACTGATATAGAAGTGACAGCAGAAGACAGCAGAAAAAACAACAAACACGGGATGCAAACAGAATGTATCACCTCGGATACTTAAACAGACAGTGCAGGTACTCTGCTCTCCTCTAGCAACGATCTGTAATGAGTCTCTTACGAATGTAGAGTTGCTCAGTTGGTGGAAGAAGGAAATTGTGATACCAATTTTCAAAAAGTGCGACAAGGAAGAGGCAGTTATCTACAGACTAGTATCACTGAAAAAGCATCTCCTGTAAAGTACTTAAAAGTAAAGTCAGATTAAGACTTGTTACAAGTCTAGAGAACATTAGATATGTAAACAAACACCAACATTGCTTCAGAGAAGGGAATCATGCTTAACAAACCATCTGAATTTGTATGATAAAGTGACAAGAATTAGGCATGACAGCGAAGGATGGGCAGACTACATATTTCTGGACTGCCAAAAAGCCTTTGACACAGTACCGCACAGGAGACTGCTATTTAAACTTGAAAGTCAGGTTTGAGTATGCGAAATGCCATATAGTGGGTATAGAAATACTTAACATGCAGGAGGCAGTGAGTAACAGTCAAGGGACAAGAAATTAAACTGGCAAACTGTAATGAGTTTAGTACCTCTAGGAGTGGTGCTGGAATCAGTTCTATTTCTAATATACGTGAACGTCATGCCTAAAGGAGCCGAGTCCTTTACGTCGATATCAGCGGATGACGCATAATTAATGAAACAAGGTGTGACAGATGAGGATTGTAGGATATTCCCAGAGGACTTGTACAAGCTTCAGAGATAGTCAGAGGAATGTCTACTGGGGTTAAACACGAGATAGTGTAAAGTTATGGGAATGAGACTAGGTGACTGGAGATCAAAGGGTCAGAAAGGAAGCTACCATCCAATGACGATTCAAGAAGGGAACTTAGGAGTGAACGTAACAACAAATTTACCTCCAGATACACATATAAATTGGATAACGGCGGCAGCATACTCAATGCTATCAAAAGATAGAACGTCATTCAGAAACCTAAGTGAGGAGGCATTCAGAGCACTTTATGCTTCATACGTAAGATTTGTCAGAGAGTATGCAGCCCTATCATGGAGCCCCACTTTAAGAAACACATTAGCTAACTGGAAATTTTTTAACAGTTTGCAACGAGGTTATTCCCGGAGTTGCATGGGATGAGATATTAAAAGCGAAAAGCGACTGAAGGAACTGATCCTGACGATGTTTGAAAAATGGAGGGAGCGGGGAGATATGATAGCAGCACACAAAATACTTAAGGAGATTACCAGAGTGGAAATAGACGAGCCCAAGCCCTTCCCTCTCTCCCCCACCCCCTAAGTTCTCCCTTCTCCACACCTCTCTAGGCTCTCTCTTCAACCTCCACTTCCCAAATTCTTTCTTCTCCCCCATCATAAAAGATCCTCACACCCCAGATTTCCCAGCCCCCCCCCCCCCCCCTTCGTAATTCCTCCCATCCTCGACCATCCCTCTTCCCCTAATCCAGAGGAATTGACAGAAACTTAGGATGGACAGAAGAGAGTTAGCTTCAAAGCGATGTACTCGAACGTAGCTGGGATCACAGGCAAAGCAAATGAACCAAATTACTCACAAACAAAAATCTCAGGAATCATAATGAATGCAATGTTTCTCCAAGACTACACTGTCATAAGAAAAAAGGAGTGATGGAAGGGGAGGAGGCAGAGTGGCCCTACTAATGAGGAAAGAATGGAGTTTCAAGGAGATGGTTATCCCCAGACTACGAGGGGTTCAGACACTATAACAGGCACCATGACGATGGGAGGACCAAGAATAGTAGTTGCAGTGATTTAACCCTCCCCCAAACGACGGAAGACCTAGGCAAGAGTATGACAGAAACAACATGGTAGTTAACACTATAATTGAGAGGGCAGCCTCTGCTGCCTGTACAAATCGATTCCATCTGCTCATCATCGGGGACTTCAATCACGGAAGGATAGACTGGGAGAACAAGGAACCGCATGGATGAGAGGAAACATGGAGAGCTAAACTATTGGAGGTGGCTACAAGATATCTTTTAATCCAGCACGTCAGGGGACCCCTCAAGAAGGGGAAGCAACGATGAACCAGTGAAACTCTGCCTAGTTCTCACCCTGAATGACTCCACATATGGGAAATCGGTTTCTAGGCCCAAGTGAGCATGAACGATCACAGCGTACTGATGTTTGAGTATCTGGTCGAAGAAGGGCTAATGTACGCAAGTAAGGGACCAGAAATCAAAAGGTTTGCATTCTGGAAAGGGAAACTATGAGCAGATAAAACAAATGCTTAACTGATATAACATAAGGAACCGATAGAAATCAGAGGAAAGACGGCCCAAAACATGATGGATTACATCACGCATAAGTGAAAGGAGGCTGCAGACGAGTTTGTCGCGGTCAAAAGGAATAACAAATTAAATGCAGACGAGAATCCCATGGTTTAATCGGAGATGTTAGCTAGTTAAACACCATAGTACAAAAGCGTGGAGAAATTATAGAAATAACCAGGTGGATAACCTGAGAAAGATAAACAGACGGCCAGGAATGAATACGTCAGGGTGAGAAGAAAGGCAGAAGGACAATACGAAAATGACATAGCAAGCAAGGCAAAAACTCAGCATAAATTGCTTCACATGAGGAGCAAAACAACAGTGAAAGAACAGGTAATGAAAATGAGGATAGGGGCAGACAGATTTACGACAAGGAACTCAATAAGAAATTCCAGATCTTCGCATTAGAGGAAGGAGATGTTCTTAAGATAAGAGAGGGAATAGTTAACCAGACACACTAGAGGAATTTTTTATTACCAGTGAGGAGGTAAGGAAGCTTATGCTCGAGTTGGATGTGACAAAGACTATTCCCTGGAAACACAAACCGAAACTCTCTATTTTCCGCTTGTTACAACTTGTAATAAAGTTGTTACGTCTTGGCTTAACGTGTTTATGACGTTTTTGAACGTTGTTACAACTTGCTATATTAGTTGTTATAACTGGTTAGGAGATGTTAAAACTTGTTCGAACGTTGTACCAACGTCGTAGTTTCGGTGTGTTTGGCGGGTTGGCCCGGATGGAATATCACCATGAATATTAAAGGAAGGAGCAGAAGCACTGTGTCTGCCACTCTCCATGGATAGTGAAGAGTGGTGATTTGTGTAACAAATCACTGGTAACAAGTGAACTGCCCAAAATTTGGAAGTCGGTTAATGTCGTCCTGATATACAAGAAGAGTGACAGACAGGAGACACTGAACTACAGGCCAGTATCCCTAACTTCTGTACGATTTAAGGTTTAGGAAAAGGTTGTGCAAAAAAACTAGTAGAATATTTGGAGTGAAAGAACTTAGTAACGCATCACCAGCATGGGTTCAGGTATGGCAAATCTTGCCTCACAGGATTAATTGTATGTTACGACCAGGCACCAAAAATTAGGCAAGAAAAGGAAGGGGTGCTTATTATATATTTTTGAATTTACAGAAAGCCTTTGACACAGTACTACCACATGAGACTACTACATAAGCTGAAGCTGCAAACAGGAGTAAAAAAAAGCTTTTCTCCAATAGATAAATGAGTAGCTAAGTAACAGAAGACAGTGAGTCACTACCTGGGGTGAGTCACTATCGAAGTGGTGAGAAGTCACCAGTGTAGTCACACATGGTTCAGTCCTCGAAACGGACAGAGAGAAAAACCTAGGAATTGGCATCACACCAAACCTGTCTCCTTAAGCCAACATCAAAAGAATATCTTCAGTGGCATATGTGAGGCTGGCTAACATCAGAATTACGTTTAGAAACTTGGGTAGAAAATAATTTAGAACCTTGTATACCACATATGTAAGACCAAACGTAAAGCATGTAGCCCCAGCATGGAGTCCATACCTTGCCAAGCGTAAGACAGAGCGGGAGAAGGGTCAAATTACAAGATTTCTTCCAGAACTAAGAGGTATGTGATACCAGGAAAGGCTGCATGAAACGCACTCACGTCGATGGAAGACAGAAGATTTCGGGAAAATATGATAACCACATACTCAATTCTTTGGGGAATTGACTGGGTAGATAAAGGCAGATTTTTAGCACAGGTGGTAATCGCACAAGGGGATATAGGTGGAAGTTGAAAACCCAGATGAGCCACAGAGACATTAGAGAGAATCTTTTCTAAGTCCAAGTTTATAAATGGAATGCATTTGGAAATGATTTGGTGGTGGCTGACTCCAAACCCAATTTTAATTGCATATATAACAGAGCTCAGTAAGCTCAGGAACCTGTATACCAGTTGAATAACATTTGAGAGTAGGGCCAAAAAACCAAAGCTCAGCCCTCATAAGCACAACTAGGTGAGTACAACAATGTGAGTACACACACACACACACACACACAGTAGGGCCTCGTAGCCTGGTGGATAGCGCGCAGGACTCGTAATTCTGTGGCGCGGGTTCGATTCCCGCACGAGGCAGAAACGAATGGGCAAAGTTTCTTTCACCCTAAGTGTCCCTGTTACCTAGCAGTAAATAGGTACCTGGGAGTTAGTCAGCTGTCACGGGCTGCTTCCTGGTGTGTGTGTGTGTGGAAAAAAAAAAAAGTAGTTATTAAACAGTTGATTGACAGTTGAGAGGCGGGCCGAAAGAGCAAAGCTCAACCCCCGCAAAAACACAACTAGTAAACACACACACACACACAAACAAGCTACGAGGATGAGAGAAGGGGACGTTCCCTCCATGCTAGATTTGATATTTACCAGGAAGGAGGAAGAAATATTTGACATTCAGTACCTTCCTCCCTTGGGTAAAAGTGACCATGTCTTTTTGGGAATAAAGTATGCAATGCGTTATAATCTGGAAGAAAATATGACGGTCGATGCAAATGAAAAACCTGACTTTAGGAGAAAACATTATGGCAACCTTAGAAATTTTTTTAGTGAGTATAATTGGACAGACTTGTTGCTAGGCAAGGTAGTGAATGCGATGTATGTCAGCTTTTGTGAAATATATGATAAAGGCACAAAAAAAATTATACCAAAACAGAGAAGCACAACTAGGAAACAGGATTGGTTCAACAGAAAGTGCGAAAGGGCCAGAGACCAAAAGGCACAAAAATGGAATCAATACAGGAAGAGGCCGAACCCCCAAACATACCAGCGATACAAAGACGTGAGAAACAACTACACGGCAGTGAGGAGAGAGGCAGAAAGAAATTTTGAAAAAGGGATTGCAGACAAATGTAAAACAGAACCAGGTCTATTCTATAAATTCATAAACAACACATTGCAGGTAAAAGATAATATTCAGAGGTTGAAAATGGGAAATAGATTCACTGAAAATGAAAAGGAAATGTGTGAAACATTAAACGAAAAGTTCCAAAATGTGTTTGTACAAAATGAAATCTTCAGGGAACCAGATACAATAAGAATTCCAGAGAACAACATAGAGTACATAGAGGTGTTTAGAGACAAAGTGGAAAAAATGCTCAAGGAAAAAGAACAAAGCAGTTGGTCCAGATGGAGTTTCACCATGGGTTCTGAGAGAATGTGCACCTGAGCTCAACATTCCTCTTCAACTGATTTTTCAGGCATCCCTGTTTACAGGAGTTGTAGCTGAAGTGTGGAAAAAGGCTAACATAGTTCCAATCTACAAAAGTGGAAGCAGGGAAGACCCCCTTAATTATAGACCAGTATCATTGACAAGTGTAATAGTCAAAATATTGGAAAAAATAATTCAATCTAAATGGGTAGAACACCTGGAGAGAAATGATATAATATCAGACAGACTGTATGGTTTTCGATCCGGAAGATCCTGTGTATCGAATTTACTCAGTTTCTATGATCGAGCAACAGAGATATTACAGGAAAGAGATGGTTGGGTTGACTGCATCTATCTGGACCTAAAAAAGGCTTTCGACAGAGTTCCACATAAGAGTTTGTTCTGGAAACTGGAAAATATTGGAGGAGTGACAGGTACGCTTCTAACATGGATGAAAAATTTTCTGACTGACAGAAAAATGAGGGCTGTGATCAGAGGCAATGTATCGGACTTGGGGTGGTTCTAGATAGAAAACTATCACCTGAGGACCACATACAGAATATTGTGCGAGGAGCCTATGCCACGCTTTCTAACTTCAGAATTGCTTTTAAATACATGGATGACGATATACTAATGAAATTGTTAAAGACTTTTGTTAGGCCAAAGCTAGAATATGCAGCAGTTGTGTGGTGCCCATATCTTAAGAAGCACATCAACAAATTGGAAAAGGTGCAAAGACATGCTACTAAGTGGCTCCCAGAACTGAAGGGCAAGAGCTAAGAGGAGAGGTTAGAGGCATTAAATATGCCAAAACTAGAAGACAGAAGAAAAAGAGGTGATATGATCACTACATACAAAAGAGTAATAGGAATTGATAAAACGATAGGGAAGATTTCCTGCGAGATGGAACTTTAAGAACAAGAGGTCATAGATATAAGCTTGCTAAACACAGATGCCGAAGAAATATAAGAAAATTCACTTTCGCAAACAGAGTGGTAGACGGTTGGAACAAGTTAGGGGAGAATGTGGTGGTGGCCAAGACCGTCAGTAGTTTCAAAGCATTATATGACAAAGAGTGCTGGGAAGACGGGACACCACGAGCGTAGCTCTCATCCTGTAACTACACTTAGGTAATTACACACACACTCGACTTATGCACCAAACATTAATTGTCAAGACTGTCATATGCCATGGTCAAAACAATAAAGGTGCAAGAATTGGATTTTCTGTGAATTTTTATATCGAGTCTGGCTGAGTTTGAGAGTGTAAGATCTATGTTGTCAGAGGCTCGAATTTAATGATGTATCGTAATGTATATATCCACTTTAAAACAGCTATATATGATAAAGAGGAATTTTGTGCACCATAAATTTATTGATTCCAATAAAATATGTTAGATTAAGTAACTATTTCCTCAACTTTTATACATCTCGCAACATATACAATTTTTAATGTATTTTACTCAGCAGAACACAAATTTAGTATTTAAATATGAAAACAAGTTTTTTGTAATATATATGGAAGCAAACAGTGTTATAAGAACCATTGTTTAGAAAAATCCTTAAAAATTTTAATCCAATCTTAGAAGAAAATATTTTTAGAATGTTTCATCCAGCAATCAAAAAATTTGCAATTTATATTATGCATTTTTTAGATTTTGTTTGTCTTTTATATTTAAACATGAAATTGGGATTTATTGAAAGCAAGAGAGCAAAAAAAAAACAGTTATAAAAGACATGCTATAAAAAAACTGTTTTAGACATATCTTACAAATTAATCAGATATTCAAATAACTAATCGCCTTAAGAATGTTCTATAGAGCTGTGAAACAACTTTCATAATTTAATAATGAACTTTACTTAAAAGATATAAAATCTAATATATATAAACATGAACATAATTTTGAACATAAAAGAATGAAAATAATTTATATAAAAAAATGGAAATGCTCGTGTGTTCAAAATCGCTAATCTCCGAAAGTTCTTCACCGATTGCATTGATATTTTCACGTTCCATTCGCATCCGAGCGAGTTGTTTTTATTTACATACTATGTAAATGTCATGTCTGTAACAGGATTTTTGTTTTTTTGTTTTAAACTGTTTTTAATGTGAGGGAAATCTTCGAAAACCTCTTTACTGATTGTTTTGAAATTTTGACAACGTTTCATTCTAATAGGTGCGTATTTTTTATGTACTTACTATATACATGCCTCACCTGTGACAGGGCAAAACAGGCGTTTTTGAAAAAACAGCGCCATCTATTGCACATAATAGCAACATGCACGCTTTACTAAATATGTCACGAATTTACAGCAGTCTCCGTGGTGTAGTGGTAAGACACTCGCCTGGCGTTCCGCGAGCGCTATGTCATGGGTTCGTATCCTGGCCGGGGAGGATTTACTGAGCGCAATTCCTTAACTGTAGCCTCTGTTTAACGCAACAGTAAAATGTGTACTTGGATGAAAAAACGATTCTTCGCGGCAGGGGATCGTATTCCAGGGACCTGCCCGAAACGCTACACGTACTAGTGGCTGTACAAGAATGTAACAACTCTTGTATATATCTCAAAAAAAAAAAAAAAAAAAAAAATCCATTTCAATGTTTCCAATTGCATTGATAAATTAAATTTTCATAGATTTCGATTTATTTTTTGTTGAATTATTTTGTGTGACATTGTGTTGGAATTGAGCTGTGTTGTTTACCATACCGTTCATTTCGTAAGTATAAGTATAGATGCCACACTTGTGACAGCTAAAACTATGCTTTTCTTGAAAAACAGCACTATCTGTTGCATGTAAGAGCAACACACATGCTATACTAAATATGTTACAATTCCACTTCGATGTTTCTGATTACATTGATAAATTGAATTTTCATAGATTTTGATTTATTGATTTAATTTTTTGTATTAATTAATTTTTTTATTTATGATTTATTAATTTAATTTAATTTTATTGATTTTTATTTAATTATTTTGTGTAAATTGCGTTGGAATTGAGCCGTGTTTACCATACCGTTCATTTCGCGAGTATAGTATATTTTTTATATTTTTTCATATTTTCATTTAATTTTTTAACTGTTTTTCTTATATTTCAGTGATGAGAACATCAGATCACTTGATGTTCCCAATTTGCTGATGGGAACATCAGACCATTGGGGAAGGCATCAGACGAGGGAGTGGGGGAATGATGGGGATGACAAGGGGACGGAAGTGACAGATGGTGGGGAGGACGAGGGGACAAGGTAGGGAGGTAATGGTGGGGATGGGCGAGGGGTCGAGGAAGTTTGGGATGGTGGGGACGAATGATGGGGGAATGGAGAATGGTGGGGAAGGACAATGGGACAGAGGAGTGGAGCATTGTGGGATGGAAGAGGGGATGGTGGAGTGGGGAATGGTTGGGAGACCGAGGAGACGGGTGGTGGGCGAATTGTGGGGAGGACTGAGGGACAGGGAAGGTTGTTGTGGCTGGGTACTGCTGGTTAAAGAATAAGGAGATAATTACTATTCACTCCTACGAAAGCCCGAAATCTGCCATGACTACAGCACTGAGGGTTGAGGAGCCGTCCGTGAAGAACATGACAGAATTGCGAGGCTCAGACTCACCTGAGCCACAACGCTGAGGGTTGAGGCGCCGTCCATGAAAAACATGATAGAACAGCGAGGCTCAGACACAGAGGCCAACACTGCTTCCATAGCAGCACTCAGTATTGACACTGTATCCCAAGTCCCTAAAAATATATTTGGATATTACATGTGAATCAAATATATGAGTCATACAAAAAGCATTCACAGAGTGTAGTATTTTGATGCTTAATATATAATCTCAAAGGTAACTGATGGCATCCATGTGGCAGTTCTCTTTGGTATATTTACTATTTAAACAGTCATAGGAGGCCTTTCGCAGACTAAGGGAATCTTAAAAGAAGGACTCAGTAAATCAATATGACAGTATGGAGATACCATTATGATGAGGCAGTTCCGCACCAGCTAGGAGAACAATGCCAGCAAGAAGAAGCTGCAGGAGGAACACCGCTTCCATCGCATCTATCTCCAGTGAGTTCTTACTAATACTCAGATCGAAGCATTCATCACGTAGCTGATCCTTGCGGTCTGAATGATCAGGGAGAGATAAAAGAGAAGTTGATATATTATTTATCTCTTTCCTAACTAAAATGTCAGAAAACATCAAATTATTGATAATGCCACCAAAGACCATCGTTTAAAACATTTACTCTAAAATTCAACATTTTCAAGTAAACTTTAGGGTTGTACAATTGTATTTCTTCAGCACAGTATAGAACGAAATTCTAAAAAACATTACAAAACTAGCATTTGAGTATACGGAAGGGCACTAGCATCTAATAACAAAAAAAGAAAAAAAAATATGACGCAAGATTAGAGAATTAGTTTCTTACGATACAGTACTGAGCAAGCAGTTGACGACAGTGTAAGGAACTAACATCTGAAAAAAGTGAAGTAAACAAGCTCCCGATATGGTAATAGAAAACTTGCCTGACAGCACTGAACTATCATCTGAAAATGCAGTACCGAGTTATCACCTGAAGATGCAGTACAGAACTATCACCTGAAGACATTTCAGTGCTGCTTCTTCTGTTACCTGCTTCCCGCATTACGTTCTTCATGATAAGCGCGTATGATGGCAGAGAGATTGATTGATAATGATTAAGCCACCACAGAGGTGGCACGGGCATGAATAGCCTGTGAACGTGGGAGAGGAAAGTACGGGTAATAAATAAGGCAAGAGTAAAGTGAGAAACAGGTAAGAGAAGAGGGTAATTCCTAGAAGGTAAGAGCAAGTCGAAATGTAAGCATCCCCTTAATATGCAGTACTGAACTTTCATATAAAGATGCAGTACTAAACTATCTCCTGAAGATGGTATACTGAGTTAGGATCTGAAGATGAAACACTGAAGTATGATATGAATATGAAAAACTGAGCTGTCACCTGAAGATGCAGTTCTGAGTTATTGACTGAAGATGCTATGCATTGCTATGATCTGAAGATGAATCACTGAGCTATCACCTGAAGAGGCAGTACTGATCTATCAACTAAAGATGAAAATACTGAGCTATCACCTAAAAAGCAATACTGAGCTACCAAGTGAAGATGCTATACTGAACTATCAGCTGGAGATGCTATACTGAGCTTTAAGCTGATGATGAAACACTAAGCTATCACCTTAAGATGGAGTACTAAACTATAACCGAAGATGTTGTACTAAACTAACACGTAAAGACGAAACACTGAGCTGTCACCTGAAGGTACATTACTGAACTATCAGCTGAACATGCAGTTTTGAGCTATCTTGTGAAAATGCACCATTGAACTATTACGTGAAGATATAGTATTGAACGATCACTTGATGGAGCAATATTGAGTTATCACCTGAAAATTTAGTAATGAACTTTCACCTGAATATGCAGTATTGAGGTATAACTTGATGACTAAACACTGAGCTATCAACTGATGATGCAATACTGATATATCTTCAGAATACGAAACACTGACCTATCACCTGAAGATGCAGTATTGATCTATCAACTGAAAATGCAGAACTGGGCTATCACCTGAAGGCGTAACACTGAGCTATCACCTGAAGACGTAACAGTGAGTTATCACCTGAAGACGTAACACTGAGCTATCACCTGAAGACGTAACACTGAGCTATCACCTGAAGATGTAACACTGAGCTATCACCTGAAGACGGAACACTGAGTTGTCACCTGAACATACAATACTGAACTGTCACCTGACGATGCAGTACTGAGCAATCACCTGAAGATACATTACTGAATGATCAGGTGACGATGCAATATTGAAGTAACACTTGAAAATAAACTAATGAATCTCATGAAGATTCAGTACTAAACTATAAACTGACGATTAAGTACTGAACAATCAAATGAAGATGTAGAATGGAACTGTAACCTGAATATGCAGTTCTGAGCTATCTCCTGAAGATGCAACATTGAACTATCACGTGAAACTGCAGTACTGAGCTTTCACCTGAAGATGCAGTACTGTCTTATCACCTGAAGATGAAGTACTGAATTATCTCTTGATGATGCTATATTGAGCTATGACCTGTAGAAAAAACTGAGTTATCACCTGAAGATGTGATACGGACCGATCAACTGAAATTGCACTTCTGAACAATCACCTGAAGACAAAACACTGAGCTGTCACCTAAAGATTCAACTCAGAACTACGTAGTATAAGTTATGTACGTATACCCACCCCCCGCAACTTGTGGAAAGATAACCCCCAGCAGGACTAATACATATAATAAAGTCCATTTGCATTATACAGTCCACTTCAAATAATTAATTTTAAAGTAGATTTCTACTAGTAATATAATAGTACTCAAACTCCTGCAGGGTAAAATTCCCCACAGTGCTGAATGATCACCTGAAGTTGCAGTACTGATCTGTCACCTGAAGATGCAGTCCTGAGCTATCAACTGAAGATGCAGTACTGAATTATTAACAGAAGATGCATTACTAAACTAGCAGCTAAAGATGTAGTATTGAACTATTAAATGAAGATGTAGTACTGAACTATCACCTGAAGATGCAGTACTGAAATATCACACGAAAGAATAGTACTGACCTATCTTGACCAGACCACACACTAGAAGTTGAAGGGACGACGACGTTTCGGTCCGTCCTGGACCATTCTCAAGTCGATTGTGCACAATCGACTTGAGAATGGTCCAGGACGGACCGAAACGTCGTCGTCCCTTCAACTTCTAGTGTGTGGTCTGGTCAACATACTTCAGCCACGTTATTGTGACTCATCGCCTGCACTGACCTATCATATGAAGATTCAGTAATCAACTCAGTAATTCAGTAATCACCCGAACATGAAACACTGAGATAACACCTAAAGATGAAACACTGAGCTGTCACCTGTAGATGCAGTTCTGAACTATCACCTGAAGATGACGTACTGAACTATTAACTGAAGATGCTATTCTGAGCTTTGACCTGGATATAAAACATTGAGTTATCACCTGAAGATGCAGTTCTGAGCTATCAATTGATGATGCAGTACTGAAATATCATCTGAATGTGCAATACTAAACTATCACATAAAGTGACACTACTTAACTATCACATAAAGTGACACTACTTAACTATCACCTAAATATGTAGTACTGTTATATCAAATAACGATGAAGTACTGAGATATCGCCTGAAATTGCATGAAGTACTGAAGTAACATCTGAAGATGCAATACGGAACTATCACTAGAAAATTCATTATTGAACTATCAACTGAGTTAAAAAAAGATGTAGTACTGAACTGTCACCTTAGGATGCATTACTGAACTATCTCCTGACGATACAGTTCTGAATTATCTCCTGAAGATGCTATACTGAGCTATGACCTGAAGATTAAACACTGACCTATCACCTGAAGATAAAGCATTGAACCATCACCAGAAGATGTAGTACTGAACTATCAACTGAAGATGCAATATTGAATTATCATCTGATGATGCAGTATTGAACAATCATCTGAATATGCAGTACTAAACTATCTGGTAGTGGTTGTTGATAGTGGTAGTGGTTAGTGGTAGTGGTTGTTGGTGGTAGTCATTGTTGGAGGTTGAGGCTGTTGGTAGTTGTGGTTGTTGGTGGTTGCAGTTGTTCATGGTAGTGGTTGTTGGTGGTAGTGGTTGTTGGTGGTAGTGGGTGATGGTGGTTGTGGTTGGTGTTGGTGGTGGTGGTTGTTGGTAGTAGTGGTTATTGGTAGTAATGGTTGTTGGTTATTTCAGGGGTCGTGGTTGTTGCTGGTGGTGGTTGTTGTTGGTGGAGGTGGTTGTGGTTGTTTGTGGTGGTGGTTGTTGGTAGTAGTGGTTCTTAGTGGTAGTGATTGTTGTTGATGGATGTGGTTGTTGTTGGAGGTAGTGGTTCTTGATGGTACAGAGTGTTGGTTGTTGTTGGGGGTAGTGATTGTGGTTGTTGGTGGTTGTGGTTGTTGGTGGTTGTGGTTGTTGGTTGTTGTTGGTGGAAGTGGTTGTTAGTGGTAGTGGTTGTTGGTGGTAGTGGTTATTGTTGTTGGCTGTAAAGGTTGTTGTTGGTTGCAGTGGTTGATGATGGTAGCGGTTGTTAGTGGTAGTTGCTGTTGTTGATGGTAGTGGTTGTTGTTGTGGTTGGTGGTAGTGGTTGTTGGTGGTAGAGAATTTTGGTGGTAGTCATTGTTGGTGGTTGTGGTTGTTGGTGGTTGTGGATGTTGGCGAGTGTGGTTGTTGGTGGTAGTTGTTGTACTGCATATTCAGATGATTGTTCAGTACTGCATCTTCAGGTGACAGTTCAGTATGGCATTTTCACGTGATAGTTCAGCAATATATCTTCAGATTATAGTTCAGGACTCCATCTCCAGTTGATAATTCAGTACTGCATCTCAGGTAATAGATCTGTACTTCATCGTTAGATGATAGTTGTTGGTGGTAGTGGTTGGTGTTGGTAGAAATGGTTGTTGGTGTTAGTGGTTGTTGGTGTTAGTGGTTGTTGGTGTTAGTGGTTGTTGGTGTTAGTGGTTGTTGGTGTTAGTAGTTGTTGTTATCTTTTTGAGATGGTTATCTTGCGATGTTTTCGGGGCTTAGTGTCCCCGCTGCCAGGTCCTCGATCAGGCCTCCACCCCCCAGGAAGCAGCCCGTAGCAGCTGTCTAACTCCCAGGTACCTATTTACTGCTAGGTAACAGAGGCATCAGGGTGAAAGAAACATTTTGCCCTTTTGTTTCTGCCTCCACCGGGGATCGAACCCGGAACCTCAGGACTATGAATCCGAAGCGATATCCACCCAGCTGTCAGGCGTGGTAGTGGTATTTGTGGTAAAAGTTGTTGTGGTAGTGGTTGTTGGTTGTTGTTAGTAATAGTGGATGATGTGGATGTGGTATTGGTGGAAGTGGTTGTTAGTGGTAGTGGTTGTTGTTTTTTAAGGTGGTAGCAGTAATTGTTGGTTGTAGTTGTATATGCAAATAGTGATTGTTGATAGTAGTGGTTGTTGGTAGTAGTGGTTGTTGGTAGTAGAGGTTTTTGGAGATAGTGTTTGTTAGTTGTGGTTGGTGGTACTTGTTGTTGGTAGTGGTTGTTGTTCGTGATTGTTGTTGGTTATTGTTGGTGAAAATGGTTGTTGGTGATAGTGTTTTTGAGGGTAGTGGTTGTTTAGGGAAGTGGTTGTTAGTGGTTGTGGTTGTTTGTGGTTGATAGTTGTGATTGTTTGTGCAGGTAGTAGTGATTGTTGGTGGTAGTCATAGTTAGTTTATGTTGGTGACTGTTGTTGTGGTTGGTAGTTGTTGTTAGTTGTTGTGATTGGTTGTGGTAGGTTGTGGTTGTTAGTGTTATTGGTGATTATGGTTGATGGTGGTGGTTATTATTGGTGGTAGTGGTTGTAGGGAAATCTGGCTCCAGAATCTATATAAATAAAAATGGAAATGTTCGTTTGTTCAAAATCGCTAATCTCCGAAAGTACTTCACTGATTGCTTTGAAATTTTCACACAATGTTCCATTCGCATTCGGCCAGGTTTTCATATACATACTATATAGATGTCACGTCTGTAAGGGTAAAAAAAATATGATATTTTCTGAAATACTGTGTTTTTCATGTGAAGGAAATCTTCGAAACCTCTTTACCGATTGCTTTGAAATTTTGACACAAAGTTGCATTCAAATAGACGCGTCTTTTTATTTATCTACTATATATATGCCTCACCTGTGACAGGAAAAAACATGCTTTTTTGAAAACCAGTGCCGTCTGTTGGATGTAAGGGCAACACACGCTGTAATCTCCAAACGTTCTTCACCAGTTGCTTTGAAATTTTGACACAACGTTGCATTCGAATAGGCGCGTCTTTATATATACCTTCTATCTAGATGCCACAACTTGGTAGTTTGTTTTACCCCTGTGACAGGTAAAAACATGCGTTTATGAAAAACAGCGCCATCTGTTGCACATAATGGCAACATGCACGCTATACTAAATATGTCACGAATTACATTTCAATGTTTTCGATTACATTGATAAATTTTATTTTCATTGATTTCGATTTATTTTATTTTTTAGTGAATTATTTTGTGTGACATTGTGTTGGAATTGAGCTGTGTTGTTTACCATACCGTTCATTTCGCAAGTATATGTATAGATGAGACACCTGTGGCAGGTAAAACTATGCTTCTCTTGAAAAACTGCGTCATCTGTTGCATGTAAGAGCAACACACATGCTATACTAGAAATGTTACAAATCTATTTTAATGTTTCTGATTGCATTGATAAATTGAATTTTCATAGATTTTGATTTATTTTAATTTTGATTGAAGTGTTTTGTATGAATTGCATTGGAATTGAGCTGTGTTGTTTACCATACCGTTCATTTCGTGAGTATAGTATATATATTTTTTATTTTATCATATTTTCATTTCATTTTTAACTGTTTTTCTTATATTTCAGTGATGGGAGCATCAGATCACTTGATGTTCCCAATTTTCTGATGGGAGCATCAGACAATTTAGGAAGGCATCGGACGAGGGAGTGGGGAATGGTGGGGTTGACGAGGGGACGGAAGTGAGAGATGGTGGGGAGGATAACGGGACAGGGGAGTGGGGCATGGTGGGAAGGAAGAGGGGATGGTGGAGAGGGAAATGATTGGGAGGCCGAGGAGACGGGTGAGGGGGGAATGGTGGGGAGGACTGGGGGACAGGGGAGGTTGCTGTGGCTCACCAACGCACATGTGTTGCTGAGCCACAGCAACGTGTGGCCGGGTACTGCTAGTAATATTAATAAAATTAATATATAATACGAAGGACCATTCATATGAAAATAAAATAAATTGGAGAACCAGTGCCTATGGATCTCTTATATGAGGTGTAACTGAAATCTATTAATGTATAATTGTGAACTGTAGTTTAGTGTAAAATATAGAGCCAAATCCCTCCCAAACTTTAGTGTGGGGGGGATAGTTAATCTGTAAAGAGAAGTTAATGCTCTTCAAGTAAAATATAATGAGATGTTAATGCGCATTAATTCATAAATCACATATAAATAATAAACCGGTATATAATATTAATAAATGAATGACTACTACTACAAACTATCTACAAAAATGGCATAGACAGCTTGGCTGTCGGTAGAGAGAGTAGCATGCATCTCCTAAACTCAAAAACTCGTCGCCGGTGGTTGAGCGAACAGAACACTGGATGCGTGATCCTGTGGTCCCGGGTTCGATCCCGGGCGCCGGCGAGAAACCATGGTTAGAGTTTCTTTCACCCTGATGCTCCTGTTACCTAGTAGTAAATAGTTACCTGAGAGTTAATCAGCTGTCACGGGCTGCTTCCTGGGGGTGGAGGCCTGGTCGAGGACCGGGCCGCGTGGATACTAAGCCTCAAATCATCTCAAGATAACCGTGCAACTTTGTTCTCTGGGAACTCTCATTACTCTGGAAACACGTGATCGTTGTGAAAGTTATTGTCTCCCTTGTGCTTGTACTCCAGCTAAAAGACGATTCACATGTAAAATCTATTGGAGAATATATAATTCCTCAAGTATTCATAGAAATTAATGCGGGGAGATAATGGGAATGAAACTTACAGGTTTGTTTTATAGGGTACGCATCAAGACGACACACCGTCCTATCTAAATTATTCAATGTGGCCACAAGAAATAAAATAAGTAAAAACTGGTATGCAGGACACAGTGTCTGTGAAATAATGAAGCTGTTGTGCTCGGAAATGAGATGATATTACGCATAAATAAATTAAACTCATTACTACTATGCTATCTATTAGTAGACTTTGTAAAATATATTAAGAATGTATGCAGTAGAAGAATAGTTTCATAAGGTACTGAATGTCAGTAATTAAGTGTTGGAAATTTCCAACAATGGTTGTTTGTGGTAGTTGTTGTTGGTGGTAGTGGTTGTTGTTGGGAGTAGTTGTTGTTTGTGATTGCAGTTGCTCTTGGTGGTGGTGGTTGTTGGTTGTTTCTGGTTATTGGTGTATTTGTTTCCGCAGATAGTGGTTGTTAGTAGTTGTGGTTGTTGGTTGTTGTTGATGGTAGTTGTTATTGGTTGAGGTTATTGGAGATGGTCGCTGTTAGTGGTATTGGTTGTTGGTGGTTGTGGCTGTTGGTGGTTGTGGATGTTGGTTGTTGTTGTTGGTAGTGGTTGATGATGGTTGTGGTTGTTTGTGCAGGTTTTGTTTGTTAGTAGTAGTAGTCGTTGTTAGTAGTAGTGGTTTTTGGTGGAAGTAATTATATGTGGTAGTGGTTGCTAGTTGTTGTTAGTGGTGGTGGTTGTAGTTGGTGGTGGTAATGATTTTTGGTTATTTTTGGTGGTAGTGGTTGTTGATAGTAGTGGTTGTTGGTGGTAGTGGTTATTGGTTGTAGTGGATGTTGGTGGTAGTAGTTGTTGATTGTTGAAATTGGTTGTGGTTGTGGTTGTTGGTGTTGGTGGTGGTGGTTATTGGTTGTTGATAGAAGTAACAGTTGTTGGTTGTTGTCGGTGGTAGTTGTTGTTAATGGCTGCAGTTGTGGGTAGTTGTGGTTGTTGTAGGTAGTGTATGTTAGTGGTATTGGTAAATGGTAGTAGTGGTTGTTGGTGGTAGTGGTTTTTGGTTTTTGTCAGGGGAAGTGGTTGTGGTTGTTAGTGGTGGTGGTTGTTAGGGGTTTTTGGTAGAAGTGGTTGTTGGTGGTAGTGGTTGTTGGTGGTAGTGGTTGTTATTGGTTGTGGCTATTTTCATTATAGTAGTTGTTGGTAGTTGTTGTTGGTGGAAGTGGTTGGTGGTAGTGAATTTTGGTGTTAGTCGTTGTTAGTGGTTGTGGATGTTTGTAGTTGTGGTTGCTGGAGAGTGAGGTTGTTTGTGATTGGTGTTGCTCGTGGTAGTGGATGTTGGTGGTGGTGGTTGTTAATGGAACTGTTTGTTGTTTGTTGTTGGTGGTGGTTGTTGTTCGTGGTAGTGGTTTTTGGTAGTAGTGGTTGTTGGTGGTAGTGGTTGTTGTTGTTGGGTGGAGTGATTGTTTGTGGTTGTGGTTGCTGTTGGTGGTGGTTGTTGGTTGTTGTTTGTGGTAGTTGTGGTTCTTTTTGTAGGTAGAGGTTGTTAGTAGTTGTGGTTCTTCGTTGTCATTGAAAGTAGTTGTTGTTGGTAGAGGTTATTGGAGATAGTGGCTGTTAGTGGTAGTGGTTATTGGTGGTTGTGGTTGTGGTGGTTGTTGTGGTAGTGGTTGTTGGGGTAGTGGTATTCGGTTGTTGTTAGTAATTGTGGTTGATGGTGATTGTGGTTGTTGTGGTAGAGGTTTTTGGTTGTTATTGGTGGTAGTGGTTGTTAATAGTAGATGATGTTTGTGGTAGTGGTTTACGGTTGTTGATAGTGGTAGTGGTGGTAATTGATGGTGTCGGTGGTGGTGGTTGTTGGTTGTTTACGGTAGTAGTGGTTGTTGGTTATAGTTGCTGTTGGTGGTAGTTGTTGTTGGTGGTTGTTGTTGGGAGTAGTTATTGGAGATAACTTGGAGGTGTTTTTTTGTGGCTGTTGTTTTTGGTGGTTGTGATTGTTGGTGATGTTTTTATGATTGTTGTGTATGATACTTGTGGTTTGAAATAGTGGTTGTTGATGTTATTGATTGTTGGTTGTTGTAGGTGGTAGTTTCTGTTGTTCATAGTGTTTGTTGGTTGTGGTTGATTGTTGTGGTGGTTGTTGGTTTTGGTGGTTGTTTTTTTTTAGGTGGTAGTGGTAATTGTTGGTTGTAGTTGTCTATACAGGTAGTGTTGCTGGTAGTAGTGGTTGTTGGTAGTAGTGGTTTTTGGAGATAGTGTTTGTTAGTTGTTGGTGGTGGTACTTGTTGTTGTTGTTGGTAGTGATTTTTGGTCGTTGTTGATGGTTATTGTTGGAGATAATGTTTTTTGGTGATAGTGGGTTTTGGTTTTAGTGGTTGTTTGGGGTACTGGTTGTGAGTGGTTGTGATTGTTTGTGGTTGTTGATTGTTGTTGGTGGGGGTTGTGGTTGTTTTTGCAGGTTGTGGTTGTTGGTAGTAGTGATTGTTTGTGGAAGTCATTGTTAATTTTTGTTGGTGGCAGTTAGTTGTTGTTGTGGTTTGTAGTAGTTGATAGTTGTTGTGGTTGGTTGTGGTTAGTTGTGGTTGTTAGTGTTGTTGGTGGATGTGGTTGATGATGTTGGTAGTTGGCGGTTTTATTGGTGGTAGTTGGTGGTTCTTTTGGTGGTAGTGGTTGTTTGTGGTAGTTGTTGCTGGTGGTATTTGTTCTTGGTGGTAAAGATTGTTGTTAGGAGTGCTTGTTGTTTGTGATTGGGTTGCTTTTGGTGGTGGTTATTGGTTTTTGCTGGTTATTGGTGAAGTGGTTTCTGAAGATAGTGGTTGTAAGTAGTTGTGGTTGTTGATTGTTGTTGATGGTAGTTGTTGTTGGTAGAGGTTATTGGAGATTGTGGCTGTTAGTGGTAGTGGTTGTTGGTGGTTGTGGTTGTTGGTGTTGGTTGTTGGTTGTTTTTGTTGGTAGAGGTTGATGATGGTTGTCGTTGGTTGTGTAGGTTTTGGTTGTTAGTAGTAGTGGTTGTTAGTGGTAGTGGTTGTTTGTGGTAGTAATGGTTGTGGTAGTGGTTGTTTGTTGTTGTTAGTGGTAGTGTTCGATGGTGGTTGTTGTTGTTGGTAGTAGTGGGTTTTGGTTGTTATTGGTGGTAGTTGTTATTGGTAGTATTAGTTGTTGGTGGTAGTGGTTATTGGTTGTACTGGATGTTGGTGGGAGTATTTATTGAATGTTGATATTGGCAGTGGTTGTGGCTGTTGGCGTTGGTGGTGGTGGTGGTTGTTGGTTGTTGATAGTAGTAGCAATTATTGGTTGTTGTTAGTGGTAGTTGTTGTTATTGGTAGTTGATGTTGGGGGTGGTTATTTGAGACGGTGTTCGTTTGTGGTAGTAGGTTTTGGTCGTTGTAGTTGTTGGTGGTGATGATTGTTGGTTGTTGTTGATTATAGTAATTGTTGATGGTTGTGGGGTGTTTTTGCAGGTTTTGGTTGTTAGTAATAGTGGTTGTTAATTGTAGTGGTTATTATGGTAGTTATTGTTGATAATGATGGAAGTAGTTGGTGGTAGTGGTTGTTGGTGGTAGTCGTTGTTGTTGGTGGTGGCTGTCGGTGGTTGTAGTTGTTTGTGGTTGCAGTTGTTGGTGGTTGTGGTTGTTGTAGGTAGTGGATGTTGGTGGTAATGGTTGATGGTAGTTTTTTTGGTTGTTGTCAGGGGAAGTGGTTGTGGTTGTTAGTGGTGGTGGTTGTTAGTGGTTGTTGGTAAAAGTGGTTGTTGGTTGCAGTGGTTGTTGGTGGTAGTGGTTGTTGTTAGTTGAGGCTGTTGTTCATGGTAGTAGTTGTTGGTGGGTAGTTGTTGTTGTTGGTGGTTGTGGTTGGTGGTAGTTGTTGTTGGTGGTAGTGGATTTTGGGGTTATTCGGTTTTGGTGGTTGTGTTTGTTTGTAGTTGTGGTTGTTGGAGAGTTGGGTTGTTTGTGATAGTTGTTGTTTGTGGTAGTGGATGATAGTGGTGGTGTTTGTTAATGGAAGTGTTTTTTGTTGTTGTTTGTGGTGATTGTTGTTGGTGGTAGTTGTTGTGAATGTTGGTGATAGTGGTTGTTGTTCTTTGCAGTAGTGTTTGTTGTTTGTGGCTGTCGGTGGTTGTGGCTGTTTGTGGTTGCAGTTGTTGGTGGTTGTGGTTGTTGTAGGTAGGTAGTTGTTGTGGTAGTTGTTTTGGTTATAGTGGTTGATGGTGGTAGTTGTTTTGGTTGTAGAGGTTGTTGGTGGTAGTTGTTGTTGGTAGTAGTGGTTGTTGAGTGAAGTCGTTGCTAGTTGTTGTAGGCTGTAGTTATTGTTGTCGGTAGAGGTTGTTAGTCTTGTTGTTGGTGGTGGTTGTTGGTGGTGGCTGTTGTTGGTGGTGGTGGTTGTTAGTTATTGTTGGTGTTAATGATTATTTGTGGTTGTTGTTGTTGGTGGTAGTAGTTATTGTTGGGTGTAGTTTTTGGTTATTGTTGGTAGTAATGGTTGATTGGTGGTAGGGGTTGTTGTGGGGTTTGAGTGTTAGTGGTTGTGTTGTTGGTGGTTGTTGGTTGTTGTTGTTGTAGGTGGTTGTGGTTGTTTGTTTAGGTAGTGGCTGCTGGTAGTGTTGATAGTTGGTGGTAGTCGTTGATAGTTTTGGTTGTTTGTAGTTGTTGTGGTTGGTAGTGGTTTTTAGTGCTTTTGGTGTTTGCAGTTAATGGTGGTGGTAGTTGTTGGTTATTATTGGTGGTAGTTGTTGGTTATTATTGGTGGTAGTGGTTGTTTGTGGTAGTCATTGTTAGTGATAGTAGTTGTTGTTGTGGGGGATAGTTGTTGTTGGTCGTGTTGTTGGTTGTTGCTGGTGGTGGTTGTGGATGTTTCTGCAGGAAATGGTCTTTACCAGTTTTGGCTTTTGGTTGTTGTTGATGGTAGTTGTTTCTGGTAGAGGTTATTGGAGATAGTGGCTGTTAGTGGTAGTGGTTGTTGGTGGTTGTGATTGTTGGAGGTGGTGGTTGTGGTGGTAGTGGTTGTTAATAGTTGTGGTTGTTTGTGCAGGTTTTGTTTGTTAATAACAGTGGTTATTATTGGTAGTGGATGTTGTGGTAGTGGTTGTTGGATGCTTTTAGTTATAGTGGCTGTTTGATGTTGTAAGTAGTAGTGGTTGTTGGTGGTAGTGGTTTTTGGTTGTTATTGTTGGTAGTGGTTGTTGGTTGCTGGTAGTAATGGTTGTTTTTCTGTGCAGGTAGTGGTAATTGTTGGTTGTACTTTTCTGTGTAGGTAATGGTTATTGGTAATAGTGGTTGCTGGTGGTAACGGTTGTTGGTAGTAGTGGATGTTGGTGGTAATGGTTGTTGTTTTTTGTGGTAGCAGTTTTTGGTGGTTGTGGTTGTTGGTGGTTGTGACTGTTGTTTATTTAAAGTAGTGGTTATTTGTGCAGGTTTTGGTTGTTAGTAATAATGGTTGTTAATCGTGGTGGTTGTTATGGTAGTTAATTTTGTTGATGGGGTTGGGGTTAGTGGTAGTGGTTGTTGCTGGTGTTAATCGTTGTTGGTTGTTGTGGCTGTTGCTGGTTGTGGTTGTTGGTGGTTGCAGTTGTTTGTGGTAGTGGTTGTTGGAGGTAGAAGATGTTAGTGACAGTGGTTGATGGTTGTTGTGGTAGCTATTGATGGTAATAATTGTTGGTAGTAGTGGTTGTTGGTTGTAGTGTTTGTTGATTGTTGTTGAGTGCAGTGGATGTGGATGTTAGTGGTGGTGGTTACTACGTGTTGTTGGTAATAGTGGTTGTGGTTGTCAGTAGTGCTGGTTGTTGGTTGTTGTCAGTGGTAGAGGTTTTTAGTGGTTGTGATTGTTGTTGGAGGTAGTTGTTTGTTCGTTGTTTTTGGTGGCAGTGGTTGTTGGTGGTAATGGTTGTTGTTTGTTGTTGGGCGAAGTGGTTGTTTTTGTTGGTTGTTGTTTGTGGTTGTTGTTGGTGGTAGTGGTCGTTGGTAGTTGTGGTTGCTGGGTGTAGTCAATTTTAGTGGCTGTATTTTGTAGTTGTTGTGGTTGTTAGTGTTGTTAATGGTGGTGGTTGTTGGTGGTGGTTGATGGTGGTAGTGGTTGTTTTAGTTGCTGTTGGTAGTGGTTGTTTTAGTTGCTGTTGGTGATTGAGGTTGTTGTGGTGGTTGTTGAGGGTAGTTGTTGTTGGTGGTTTTGGTTGAAGGTGGTGGTGGTTTGTTGGTTGTTGTTGGTGGAGGTAGTAGATGTTTGTGCAGGTAGTAGTTGTTGTTTATTGTTGCTTGTGGTATTTGTTTTTGGTAGTGGTTATTGGATATAATGGTTTTTATTTGAAGTTGTTGTTTGTGGTTGTGGTTATTGGTGGTGGTGGATGTTGATTGTTGTTGGTGGTAGTGGTTTTTGGTGGTTGTGGTTGTTTGCATTAGTAGTTGTTTGTAGTAGTAGTTGTTTGTGGTAGTGATTGTTGGTTGTTGAAGGTGATAGTTACTGTTTGTAGTGTTAGTTGTTCGTGATTCATAGTGGTGGTGGTTGTTGGTATTAATGGTTTTTGGTTGTTGTTGGTAGTAGTGGTTGTTGTTAGCAGTAGCGTTTGTTGCTGGTGGTTGTTTTGGTTGTGGTTGTCGTTGTTGGTAGTAGTAGTTGTTGATAGTAGTCGTTGCTAGTTGTTGTAGGTTGTAGATGTTGTTGTCGGTAGTGGTTGTTAGCGTTGTCGATGGTTGTGGTTGTTGTTGGTGGTGATTGTTAGTTATTGTTGTTGGTAGTCGTTGTTGTAGATAATGGTTGTTAGTTGTAGTTGTTGTTTGTGGTTGTGTTTGTTTGTTGTGGTGGTTGTTGGTTGTTGTTGTTGATAGTAGTGGTTGTTGATAGTTGTGGTTGTTTGTGCAGGATTTAGTTGTTAGTAGTAGCGGCTGTTGGTGTAGTGGGTGTTGTTTGTTGTTGGTGATAGTGGTTATTGGATATAATGGTTGTTAGTAGAAGTTGTTTGTGGATGTGGTTATTGGTGGTGGTGGATGTTGGTTGTTGTTGATGGTAGTGGTTTTCGGTGGCTGCGGTTGTTTGTGCAGACAGTGGTTGTTGGCAGTAGTGGTTGTTTGTTGCAGTGATTGTTATTTATTGTTGGTTGTAGTTTTTTGTAGCTTTGCTTGTTTGTTGTTCATGGTGGTAGTGGTTGTTGGTATTAGTGGGTATTGGTTGTTGTTGGCAGAAGTGTTTGATGCTAGTGGAAGTTGTTGTTGGTGGTTGCTGTTGTTGGTAGTAGTCGTTGTTAGTTGTTGCAGGTTGTAGTTGTTGTAATAGGTAGTGATTGTTAACGTTGCTGATGGTGATATCTGTTGGTGGTGGTGGGTGTTTGTGCTAGTTGTTTTTTGTGGTATTGCATATTTATTAGTAGTTGTTGCTGGTGGTTGTGCTTGTTGGTTGAATTTGTTGTAAGGTGGTAGTGGTTGTTAGTATTGTTGATAGTGAGGGTTGTTGGTGATGATGGTTGTTGGCTATTGTTGATGGTAGTGATTGTTGGAGATAATATTTGTTAGTTGTAGTTGTTGTTTGTGGTTGTGTTTGATGGCTGTGGTGGATGTTGGTTGTTGTTGATGGTAGTGGTTGTTGATGGTTGAGGTTGTTTGTGCAGGTTTTGGTTCTTCGAGGTAGTGATTGTTGGTAGTAGAGATTGTTGTAGAAGTTGTTAGTGGTTATTGGTTATTGTTGGAGATAGTAGTTGATAGTGGTTGTCATTGATGGTGGTTGGTGGTTGTTGATGGTGGTAGTGGTTGTGGTTGTTATTAGTGGTGGGTGTTGTTTGTTGTTGGTGGTAGTAATTGTTGGTTGTTGTACGTGGTAGTTGCTGTTGTTCGTAGTGTTTGTTGGTTGTGGTTGATAATTGTGGTGATTGTTGTTATTAGTGGTTGGTGGTTGTTGTTGCTGATAGTGGTAATTGTTGTTTGTAGTTTTCTGTGCAGGTAATGGTTGTTGGTAGTAGTGGTTGTTAGTGATAGTGTTTGTTAGTTGTTGGAAGTTTTTGTTGGTGATTGTGGCTATTGTTGGTGATTGTTGTTGGTTATTTTTGATGGTAATGGTTGGTGGTGATAGTGGTTATTGATGGTAGCGACTTTTGGGGATAGTGGTTGTTAGTAGTTGTGGTTGATGTTGGTTGTTGGCTGTTGTTGGTGGTGGTGGTAGTGGTTGCGATTTAGCCTATTTATTGCCTGTATCTACTTCCTCTTCACAATCGACTTGAGAATGGTCCAGGACGGACCGAAACGTCGTCGTCCCTTCACCTTCTAGTGAGTGGTCTGGTCAACTGGTTGTGATTGTTTATGCAGGTAGTGGTTGTTTGTGTAGTATTGATTGTTGGCAGAGCTCATTGTTAGTTTTTGTTGGTAGTAGTTGTTGTGGTTGGTAGTGGTTGTTAGTGTTGTTGATGGTTGTGGTTAATGGTGGTGGTAGTTAGTGTTTATTAATGGTGGTAGTGGTTGTTTGTAGTTGTGGTTGTTGTATGTGGTGGCTGTTGGGTGTTGCTGGAGGTGGTTGTGGTTGTTTCTGCAGGTAGAATTGTAAGTCGTTGTGGTGGTTTGTTGTTGATGAAGGTAGTTGTTATTTGTAGACGTTATTTTTTTTTTTTTTTTTTTTTTTTTTTTTTTTTTTTTTTTTTTTTTTTTTTGAGATATATACAAGAGTTGTTACATTCTTGTACAGCCACTAGTACGCGTAGCGTTTCGGGCAGGTCCCTGGAATACGATCCCCTGCCGCGAAGAATCGTTTTTTAATCCAAGTACACATTTTACTGTTGCGTTAAACAGAGGCTACAGTTAAAGGATTGCGCCCAGTAAATCCTCCCCGGCCAGGATACGAACCCATGACATAGCGCTCGCGGAACGCCAGGCGAGTGTCTTACCACTACACCACGGAGACTGCTGTTATTGGAGATAGTGGTTGTTAGTGGTAATGGTTGTTGGTGATTGTGGTTGTTTGAGCAGGTTTTGGTTGTTAGTAGTAGCGGTTGTTGATGATAGTGGTTGTTGTGGAAGTGATTGTTGATTGTTGTTGGAGGTAATGGTTGATAGTGGTTGTTGTTGGAGGTAATGGTTGATAGTGGTTGTTGTTGGAGGTAATGGTTGATAGTGGTTGTTGTTGGAGGTAATGGTTGATAGTGGTTGTGGTTGTTGGTGGTTGTTGGTTGTTGATGGTGATAGTGGTTGTGGTTGTTATTGGTGGTGGGTGTTGTTTGTTGTTGGTGGCAGTGGTTGTTCTTAGTAGTGGTTTTTGGCGGTAGTAATTGTTGGTTGTTGTAGGTGGTAGTTGCTGTTGTTCGTAGTGTTTGTTGATTGTGGTTGATAGTCCCTGGTGGTTGCTGGAGTTGGTAGTTGTTAGTAGTTGTTGGTGGTAGTGCTAATTGTTGGTTGTAGTTTTCTGTGCAGGTAGTGGTTGTTGGTTGTACTGGTTGTTGGTGATAGTGTTTGTTAGTTGTTGATGGTGGTACTTGTTTTTGATGGAAGTGGTTGTTGGTGATTGTGGTTGTTGTTGGTGATTGTTGTTGGTTATTGTTGGTGGTAATGGTTGTTGGTGATAGAGGTTATTGGTGGTGGTGGTTGTTGGGGGTAGTGGTTCTTAGTGGTTGGGATTGTTGGTGGTTGTTCGTTGTTGTTAGTGGTGGTGGTTGTGATTGTTTGTGCAAGTCTTGGTTATGTGTAGTATTGGTTGTTAGTGGTAGTCAATGTTAGTTTTAGTTGGTGGTATTGTGGTTGGTAGTGGTTGGTAGTGTTTTTGGTGGTTGTAGTTGATGGTGGTGGTCGTTGGTGGTTATTATTGGTGATAGTGGTTGTTTGTAGTGATAGTGGTTTTTGGTGGTAGGGGTTGTTGTTGGGGGTAGTGGTTGTTTGTGGTTGTGGTTGTTTTTGGTGGTGGCTGTTGTTGTTGCTGGTGGTGTTTGTGGTTGTTGCTGGTGGTGGTTGTGGTTGCTTCTGCAGGTAGTGGTTGTTATTAGTTGTGGTTGTTGGTTGTCGTTGTTTGTTGTTGTTGCTGGTAGTTGTTGTTGATGGTTGTGATTGTTAGCAGTAGTGGTTATTAGTAGCAGTGGTTGTTAGTAGTAGCGGTTGTTGGTAGAAGTGGTTGTTGGGTGGTAGTGGTTGTTAGTGGTAGTGGTTGATGGTGGTTGTGGCTGATGGTGATAGTGTTTATTTGTTGTTGTTGGTGGCAGTGGTTGTTGGTTTTTGGTAGTAGTGGTTGTTGGAGGTAATGGTTGTTGGTTGTTGATAGTGGTAGTGGTTGTTGGTATTGTTGGTGGTGGGTGTTGATTGTTGATGGTAGTAGTGGTTGTTCGTTTCTGCTTGTGGTAGTTGTTGATGGGAGTGGTTATCAGAAATTGAAATTGAAATAAGTTTATTGATGCAAAATACACACAAAGGGATGAGGTAGCTCAAGCTATTCTCACCCCGTTCAGTACATCGTGTTAATACATACATATACACACATCACAAACAATAAACATATTACCAAACATTCTGAGAAATAAACATCTACATTTCCACCTTTACGCAAGTAGAATGGTATCAGACGTACACACAAATACTTTTATGACCTAGGTATACTGTATAAACAGTTTGCAAAACACATGCAGATAATTCAACAAAAAAATACAGTCTTGGTGCAAAATTCTTATATCTCTCAAGAATATCATCAACCTTTCCGTTGTGACACATCCAGGCAATTTGTTCAGGAACAGTCCTTATATCAGTGTTTCTATATACATTAATCAACGGACAATCAAGAACACAATGGGCAAGGGTGTGAGACTATGTGAGACCACATAGTTTACACTTCGTGTCATTATCATGAATACCTATCCCATATTCCCAGTAATATTTGTACCCAAGCCTAAGCCGCATGTACACAGAGTCACTCCAAGCATTTCTCCTTTTACAATAAGTAAAATGGGTGTTTTGACTCACATACATGTAGTGTTGCATGGTTTGACTTCTCTCATACATTATATCTCTCCTCTCCACTCCTGCCTGTGCCTGAATATTTCTGATTTTGCTTCTTATTTGTCTCATTGTGAATTCACATTCAATGTCAACTTGTGGTTTTGATGTGGCACGTTTGGCCAAGTCATCCGCCACCTCGTTGAACACTATTCCAACATGAGATGGAATCCACATGAATTTCACACTATGACCTTTCAGCTGTATTTCAGTTATTCTTTTCTTACAATCCTCAACTATGGACATGAAGACTGGGTTTCGACTGTTTAAGGACTCAAGTGCTCCTCGGCTATCGACAAATACAAAAACATTTTTGTCGTCATGACATACTTTCTCCAAACACTCCAGAATGGCCTGCAGTTCAGCTTGTGTGGATGATATATAATTACTAAGCCGGAGTTCAATTATCCTGTCCACAGTCCCAAACTCCGTATATTCTCTTATTAGGACACCACACCCGGCCCTGCCATCCTCCGGCACCGACCCGTCGCAATATACATGTAAACTGTTGCCTCTTGGTAACCGAGATATCATGCTTCCATTGAAACACCGTAATTGTCCCGGTTCATGATGAATCTTTTTCACCTTGAGGGGTACAACTTCGACATCTATTTTCTGTACTTTCCAGGGAGCAGACCTATTACACTGTCGAGAATGTTTACAGCAGTCAAGTACATCGTATTCCCTGAGGTCATGAGCTAATCCCCTCGTGTAGCGTGTCTCCCTCAGTTTCCTGGAAGTGTGTACGTCACTCAAGCAGGTCTGAACGCTCTCAAACAGCTTATCCCCTCCTTTTCTCCGCGTGAAACGAATAGATACTCTAGTGTTAATGTCACGGACTCTATCACACACACTCTGTAAATTTAATTCCATTCTCATTATTTCAATCATTGCATTTCTTTGACATCCAAGAATAATCCTCATAGCCTCGTTCTGTATCAGCTCTATTTTTTTAATTCTGCCTTGGCCTGTGTAAGACAAAACGGGTGCTGCGTAGTCTATCAGGGACCGAACAGTGCTTATGTAAAACATCCGCAAGATAGGTACCCCAACACCTTTACCAGAAAAAGCCAGTTCTTTTAGAGGATGCAGACGGGCTTTACATAAGGTGCTAATATGATTTATTTCAGCATTTTTACTCTCACATGTGTATCCAACATACATGCCCAGATACTTGTACTTCTGAACACGGCTCAGTTCCACACCATTTAGAGTAAATGTTATATTTCTTCGTTTCCTATACTCATATTTGGTTTTATCTGCATTTATAACTAAGCCTAACTTGTGACAGGTTGTACCAAGTATGTTAAGAGCAGTTTGAATATTGTTCCCAGAAGTGCCTTGTATAAGAATGTCATCAGCATATCTGATCGTCGTGACCCCTGGAGGATACATCTCTGATGCTAATCTGTTCAATAATACATTGAATAAGGTGGGACTTAAAACTCCCCCTTGTGGGGTACCTAACTGAAACATCCATTCCTCAGACATGTATCCCTGGTAATAAACCTGACCTTTTCTGCCTTGTAGATAATCCCTTATCCAGCGTAGCAATCTCCCTGTTATTCCCAGATTGGCTAATTCGTATAAGATTACTTCCCCATTGGCTTTGTCAAATGCTCCTTGTAGATCAACAAAAACTCTACAATTGTCATCCACATTAGACAAACACTTCAAGAGACAATCCGCAGTACTTTTGCCTTTGATAAAACCAAAGAGATTACTGGACATGTTATCACCTACAAGATAGAGTAGCCTATTTAACAAAATCCTTTCCATTATTTTACAAAAGCAGGATATTAAGGAGACAGGTCTGTAGCCTCCGTTTGACTCAGGGATAGGAATAATGACAGCCTCTTTCCATTTTCTTGGTAACTTTCCCTCTCTATAACTCATATTAAACAAATCAAGTAAGGGACTAGGTAAGATACAGGCTAAATAATTAAGAATGTCATACGTTACTCCATCTTTTCCCGGAGCAGTAGAGCTGCCACTTTTTATAGCATCCAGTAGCTCATCGTGAGTTATCTAAGTGCATGTTACAGATCTTGTATTTAAGGCACATAAAGTTACTCCATTTCTAATATTTTCCCATGACTCAATGGTGACTCTCGTGTCTGCAGGTAAGGACTCCATACCAGCAGCACTAGCCCATTTATCTACTAACTCATTAGCAACATTCCCTGGATCTGAGTGAGCAATGAATTTGGGCTTACAACCCCTGATTTTATTTACTGCTCTCCATATGTCTTTAAGGTTCTAAGTATTACCAATGGACTGAGCAAAGTCTTGCCAGTATCTGTACCGCGCCTCCTTCCTCACCTGACTGCATTCCCTAGCCACTTCCAACATTGTATTTTTCTCTTCATCCCTCATTCCATTTTTTAACCATTCTTTATGTGCACTCCGCAGCATTCTCTCCCACCCCTTGACTTGCTGATCATTGGAATATTTAAATTTCTTAGGTCCATGCGTCTTGCTTCCACTGCCCCCGTTATTTTCCCTCTGTACTAATTTCTCTATGTTCTCGACCATGTCCTCGTAAAAACTATCAACGCAGAGCGGCGTGTATTGTTGATACCAATCTCCCATATTTTGAATAAAATAATTTTTCATATCTTTATTAATATTTAGCCTTTTCCTTTGAAAGTGGACTTGTTTTTTCCCCAGTGGTAATTCAACGTTCAAGGCAAAGTGGTCACTAAGTAGGTCCCGAACAACCCGAGCCTTCCCCATAATCCCCTGAGAGTTTAAAATGCAGGCATAGTCAAGCCGTCCTCCCCTGATGTGAGTTGGTTCATTGTTTCCCAAGAGACAGGTATCTGGATGATCTTGTAGAAACTGTAACCACTTGACCCCATTAGTATTAATACTACCCACTGTCCCAAGGCTTGTGTGCCGAGCATTAAGGTCCCCAATGGCCAGTGAAGGATTAGTATAAATACAGTCAGGTAAATAGTTAGCGACGAAGCAGTTCCTGGATACATACAAATTAACTACAATAAATTCCCCTTCCCTTAATGATAATTTAACACAGACACTCTCTATACCTTGTGTTTTTGATGGCGGTTCTACTAACTCTGCTGGTATGGAGTTCTTAACATAAATCAACGTCCCTCTGATGTTATTTGCGGCGAAGAGGTGAAACCCTTTATAGCCATTTAATTTCAATAAGCCTTCATTCCTATCCCCTGTTTCCTGGAGAGCTACAACATCAATATCATTTCTCATCACATAACAATGAACATCTGTAACCCTGTTTCTTAAACCATTAACATTCCATGACAACACTTTCAGTCTAGGGTGATCCATTATTAAACAATTCACTGTCTAAGTCATTCCCAATAAGTGAATGATAGCCCTAAATGAAAGCCATACCTTGTATAACATCTCCCACCTCCTCCCAAGTTCACCAGTAAAAGCGACATTGCGATTCTCAAGAGATTTTTTCAGTCCTGTGACGTCCATTATTGGCCCAAATGATTCCTTCATTTTATGTGTAATTATAGGGTTCTTCCTTTCACTACGACTACCATCATTCACACACACTTCACTTTCCTTCATTTCATCACTCAATATTTCATTATTGCCCTCAACCACTATCCTGACTTTCCTTCACTGTTTTGTGATTTTCCTTGACCTCCTGAATGTTTAATTTCGCCTCGATGGACTCGATTCCCTGCCCAAGATTTCGGAGGAACTCACCAACTTTTCTTAGTTCAGCCCACACCTCCTTGACCATATCATTTTGGCCCTCTTTCTGAGTTCCAGTAACCACTTCACTCACCGTTACACTGTCACTGCCGGAGTCCTGAGTGGTGGCGTGACTGCTTGCTGCTTGAGCCTGACGAAGTAAAGGTGACTCCTTTACCCACGCATTCGTCCGGTTCACTGGCGCTGTTTGGGGCAGACTGTTTTGCTGTGCTCCCGGTGTCTGGGTAAGAGCTCTTGCTTGCTCTGTAACATTCACCGGCCGGGGAACTTCCATACTCAGCCTCTTGCTACACACAGCCGAGCTGGCATTGTGAACACCTCCACAGTTGCAGCATCTGGGAACTATTTTCTCACCCAGATTAAGTCTGCTTCTACACACATTAGAGAGGTGAGACTTTCCGCAGAAACGACATCGTGGATCATGTTGACAGCTCCAGGATTTATGCCCCCATCTGCAGCATTTCAGGCATATTATGGGCTCTTCCACATACTTTGCTACATGCCTGTAGCCAGGCATGTAGCAAAGGTGATGAACACTCTCTCGGGAACTTCACCTCTCACTAGAGCCACCACCTGATTCCTAGCTTCCACCTTTAATAAGGTGACGCTTGGCCCACACAAATCGTTGGTCGTCGAGGATGAATTCGGGGTCTAGAATCTGAGGGTATTTATAGATAATTACCTTCGTCAGCTTCTCGTTCCCCTCCGGTATTTTCATAACAATTCCTTCATATCCTTGCTGGGGTAAGAAATACAACTGCCTCCATAGAACCTACCGTTAAGAAAGGTCTGTTCACACTTTCCTTCAGCAGGGGCTCGAACTTGCGGTGTTTTCTTCCAAGTTTAACTGTCCACAGCAGCTTCTGATAATAGGCCAGCGTGCATGAGGCAGGGAAGAGAAGCCTCCGTCTCCGCTGACCCTCACCTTCCTGACATCGTTCCGTCCGTTCGTCGACACTGGTTTGATCAGTCTCGGCGTCGTTCTTCATTCTCTTGTCGTCGTTTCCGTTATGTGTACTATCACTGTCAACACTACGCCTTGCATCCTGTCTTCTCCGTTTCTTCTGTTGCCTGGTTAGAGCTTCTTGAAACTCACTCTCCTCGACTGACTGGCTGCTTTCTGAGTCCATGTTAATATTGCCGTGGGAAGTAGCCAGTTCTTCTGGTGACTGAGTCTCCATCTCAGTACCCAGCATGGGGGGAGATGTGTAGAAGGTGATTAATACTAGTCAGTCTCCTGTGTGTAGACTGAGCGTGTAGACACCAATACCAACTTCACCCCTTGTCGCGGAGCAGGTACTTCTTGACCTGACCACGTCCCAGGTAAGACTGTTATCAGAAATAGTGTTTGTTTGTCGTATTTGTTTTTTGTGGTCGTGGTTGTTGTTGATGGTGATTGTTGGTTATTCTTTATAGTAGTGGTTGTTGATGGTTGTGGCTGCTTATGCAGGTTTTGGTTGTGTTACGGGAAGTTTCTTTTATCGTGTTAATGCGTCGCATCGGAGTATAAGTTGTGGTACTTAAGAGTAATGCTTTCTTACTCAATGTTACAGGGGAACGAGGTTAACAACCATGCAGGTTGTTAACGACTAGCACGGCGTGGCTCGTCCGATGGCGGGAATTCTAATGGCCAATCAGAATCACTGGGCGAGGCAATGAGTACTGGTCGGAACATGGGCAGTGCAGTACTCTACTCTCTTCCACCCAGTCGATATAGCTCAGTTGTGTGTGTGTGACCAGGCGTATAGCAAAATTGCGACGAGGTGATCTACTCTTCTGAAATACGACCAGTGGAAGATGGTGACTGTCAACGCCGTAGGGAGTGTTAGAAATCTACCGTCGACATTAGGATAATAATAATATTGAGTCACCTGAGAAGGTAGAAAAGTTCTACAGACGTTTGCGGTTCCTGTATATATATACCGTCTTGTTGGTGTAGTTGGCTGAGGATCTCAAGAACAGTGCTTTGCTGTTTTATAGTAGATACAGTCAAGAGAAGTAAATGGTTCGGAAGAGAACCATTATGACTGACGAGTAACGCTACTCTCATTGTTATTGTCTCAGTGTATACATAACTGTACATCTAATGTACAGTGTCCAGTAATATATATATATATATATATATATATATATATATATATATATATATATATATATATATATGAATAACTCACACCCCAGAAGTGACTCGAACCCATACTCCCAGAAGCAACGCAACTGGTAACTACAGGGCGCCTTAATCTGCTTGACCATCACGGCCGTCAAAGGAAGTGATAGCCGAGGCTATTTGAGCCACTTCCCCGACGGCAACTCGGATGGTAATCTTGGGCATAGCATTTCACCAAATCACCTCATTCTTTGGGGCACACGTGAGGAACACAAATGCGAACAAGCCTGAATGGTCCCCAGGACTATATGCGAATGAAAACTCACACCCCAGAAGTGACTCGAACCCATACTCCCAGAAGCAACGCAACTGGTAACTACAGGGCGCCTTAATCCGCTTGACCATCACGGCCGTGATGGTTCGCATTTGTGTTCGCATTTGTGTTCCTCACGTGTGCCCCAAAGAATGAGGTGATTTGGTGAAATGCTATGCCCAAGATTACCATCCGAGTTGCCGTCGGGGAAGTGGCTCAAATAGCCTCGGCTATCACTTCCTTTGACGGCCGTGATGGTCAAGCGGATTAAGGCGCCCTGTAGTTACCAGTTGCGTTGCTTCTGGGAGTATGGGTTCGAGTCACTTCTGGGGTGTGAGTTTTCATTCGCATATAGTCCTGGGGACCATTCAGGCTTGTTCGCATATATATATATATATATATATATATATATATATATATATATATATATATATATATATGTGTGTGTGTGTGTAACTCTACATACAAGGTACCCACGTGTTTTGGTAATATTGATAAAGTACCCATGATAAAATTTTACCTATATTTTCTTTTGTCCTTAATCAGGGCTCAGTGATATACGTGTGTCGCACCTGACAACAGGTCGCACTTGAGGAGGGCGACACCTGAGTAAGTCGGAGGTGACTACAGTCGGATAATATCAGATTTATCTATAAATTGTAGTTATCAGAGTAACTATACACTAGAAAAGACTAAATTAAATGTGTTGGGTTAAGTAATCGACAGTTCGACCCCAACAGTTGTTAGTAATAGTAATTGTTAATGGTAGAGGTTGTTGTGGTAGTTATTGTTGTTAGCGGTGGTAGTGTTGTTCGTGGTAGTCTTTGTTGTTGGTTGTTGCTGTTGGTGGTTGTATTTGCTTATGGATGTAGTTGTTGGTGATAGTGGTTGTTGGAGTTAAAGGATGTTGGTGGTAGAGGTTGATGATGGGTGTAGTTGTTGTTATTAGTAGTAGTGGTTGTAGGTAGTAGTGGTTGTTTGTGGTAGTGTTTTATGGAAATAAAGAGGTTGTGGTTGTAGGTGGTGATTGTTGTTGGTGGCAGTAATTGTTGATTGTTGTAGGTGGTAGTTGCTGTTGTTCGTAGTGTTTGTTGGTTGGGATTGATAGTTGTGATGGTTGCTTGTATTGGTGGTTGTTGTAGGTGGTAGTTTCTGTTGTTCGTAGTGTTTGTTGGTTGTAATTGATAGTTGTGATGGTTGTTAGTGTTGGTGGTTATTGTAGGTGGGAGTTGCTGTTGTTCGTAGTGTTTGTTGGTTGTGGTTGATAGTTGTGATGGTTGTTAGTATTAGTAGTTGGTAGTAGTGGTAATTGTTGGTTGTAGTTTTCTGTGCAGGGTGTGGTTGTTGGTCGTAGGTGTTGTTGGTGATTGTGTTTGTTAGTTGTTGGTGGTGGTACTTGTTGTTGTTGGAAGTGATTGCTGGTGATTGTGGTTGTTGCTGTGATGGTGTTATTAATGATTAAAATGGTTGTTGGTGATAGTGGGTATTGGTGATAGTGGGTATTGGGGTTAGTGGTTTTTAGTGGCTGTTATTGGCTGATGTTGGGGGTGTGGTTGTTGTCGTTTGTGCAGGTAGTGGTTGTGAGTAGTATTGATTGTTGGCAGAAGTCATTGTTAGTTTTTGTTGGTGGTGGGTGATGTGGTTGGTAGTATGTGTTAGTGTTGTTGGTAGTTGTGGTTGATGGTGGTGGAAATTGATGGTTATTATTTGTGGTAGTGGTTGTTTGTGGTAGCTTATTTTAGTTGTAGAGATGGTGGTTGGGAATAGTGATTGTTTTTGGTTGTTGTATGTGGTGACTGTTAGTTGTTGCTGGTTGTGGTTGTTTCTGCAGGTAGTGGTTGTTAGTTGTTGAGGTGGTTTGCTGTTGTTGATAGTAGTTGTTGTTGGTAGAGGTTATTGGAATTTGTGGTATGGGTTGTTGATGGTGGTTGGTCGAGGTGGTTGTTGGTGGTTGTTGTTGTTGTTGATTGTTGTTGTTGATAGTTGTGGTTGATAGTTGTGGTTGTTTGTGCAGGTTTTGGTTGATAGTAGTAATGGTTCTTGTGGACGTGATTGTTCGTTGTTGTTGGAGGTAATGGTTGATTGTGGTTGTTGTCGGTGGTAGTCGGTGTGGTGGTGGTGGGTTTTGTTTGTTGTTGTTGGAGGTGGTTGTTGGTGATTGTGGTTGTTTTTGTTGGTAGTGATAGTAATTGTTGCTTATTGTAGGTAGTAGTTGCTGTTGTTCGTAGTGTTTGTTGGTTGTAGTTGTTAGTTCTTGTGGTTGTTGGAGTTGGTGATTGTTGGTTGTTGTTGGTGTCACGAATCTTATTACGATTCTGCCAATTCTCCCGAACCTCGTATTATATTATTGTTTTCTCTAAGTAAATATTGCTGCCAGTTGTATAAGATTTGTGTTTATAGATATATATACATTATATATATATAACATAGCTGGGTAGTCTGTGTAAGGTTGTTTTGGTGGTGGATGTCACGTGAAATTAGCCGTGTGGGCGGTTGACAATATTTGGGAATGGCCAGGGCGATTGTTAGCATATCAATTGCCTATAGTTTTATATTTATTTATTCCCATATGTGGTAGCCGTAATATTTCAAGGAATGTGAGACCGGTAATTACAACTCTTAGTTAATAATGTTGGAGTTTAGGGCTGACCTTTGTAAATATAATGTTCACAATGTTCATGCGAACGTTAATTGGTGTTTGGGTAGACGGTTAGTCGACGTTGGGCCTGCGGACCACGTCCTGGGCAGTAGAGTGGCGGCTGCAGTCGAGTGCAGTTGTGTTTAAGCTAAGTTCTTGGTTTTTGTTATTTTAAGCCCATATAAATATTAATTTATCTGGATAGACGATTTTAGTGTATTTATGGCTTACTCCATATTCTGGTGATAGTGCTCAGGTCTCAAATAATTACTTGCATTCTATAGTATTACATGCTGATAAATATTTCTGGCTACTATTTATTTAATTGTTGTTAAGTTGTCACCCTTAGCAAAATATATTGTTCTCCCGTTTTTATACAGTGATTAATTATACCCCTAGACACCTATTGGCATGGCAGATGTTTATTTGTTCTTTACACTGTGGGGAGAAGAACATTATTTAGTCTCAAGGGTCGTGACAGTTGGTGGTAGTGATAATTGTTGGTTGTGGTTTTTTGTGCAGGCAGTGGTTGTTGGTAGTAGGTGTTGATGGTGATAGTGTTTGTTAGTTGTTGCTGGTGGTACCTGTTGTTGTTCGAAGTGATTGTGGTTGTTGTTGTTGGTTACTGTTGGTGGTTGTTGTTGGTTACTGTTGGTGGTAATGGTTGTTGGTGATAGTGGTTATTGGTGGTTGTGTTTTATGATTGTTGTCGGGGGAAGTGATTGTTGTTGTTGGTGGTGGTGGTGGTTGTTATTTGTTGTTGGTGGTAGTTGTTGATGGTTGTGGTTGTTTGTACAGGTTTTGATTGTTAGTAGTAGTGGTTGTTGGGGATTGTGGTTGATGGTGGTAGTGGTTTTTGGTTGTTATTGGTAGCAGAGGTTGTTGATTTTTGGTAGTTTTGGTTGTTGATAGTGATAGTAGCTATTGGTGCTGGTTGTTGATTGTAGCAGTGGTTTTCGTTATTGCTTGTGGTGGATGTTGTTGGGAATTATTGGAAATAGTGTTTGTCATATTAGTTTTTTGGTTGTTGTTGTTGGTGGTTGTGGTTATTGGTGGTGGTGATTGTTGGTTGTTCATTATGGTAGTGGATGTTGATGGTTGTGGTTGATTTTGCAGATAAACACTTTATGTTGTTAGTAATAGTGGTTGTTAATGGTAGAAGTTGTTGTGGTAGTTATTGTTGTTGATGGTGGTAGCGGTTGTAGTGTTTGTTGGTGTGGGGTGTATTGATTGTTGGTGGTAATCATTGTTAGTTTTTGTTGGTGGTAGTTGTTGTGGTTGGTAGTGTTGTTGTGGTTGATGGTGGTTATTATAGGTGGTACTAGTTGTTTTTGGTGGTCTTGGTTGTTGTTTGGGTAGTGGTCTTGATTGTTATTTTTGTTGGGTGTTGCTGGTGGGGATTGTGGTTGTTTCTGCAGGTAGTGATTGTAAGTAGTTTTGGTGTTTGGTTGTTGTTGATTGTAGTTGTTGTTGTTGCAATGTTGTTGCAATTATTTGTTTGCGTAGGTTCCAACGTTGTTGTAACCTCCACGAAACGTTCCTAAAGGTTTGTAGGAATGACAAGAAGTGAAAATTGTGCAGAAAACATTTGAAAAATGTTTTTCTAAAACAACGTTTTTCTATAGTTTTAGAAAAACTCTTTTATTCCTAATGTATGTGGGGTGTTTCTTTTTTTTTGCTTTCACGACTGCAATGCGTACGTCGCCAATGTACATGTGGCAGACGCTTCACGAAGCTGTCGGAATTAGCAGAATAGAAAATACGAGACCAACCGTACAGGGCCTGGGAGCAAGGTCGAGTTAGAGTCCTTGAGGGTCTCTTCTCAGACTAGCCTCACCTGGTCCTGCTCCACGTTGATCGTTGGAATCTCCTCAATGATTTAACACTTTAAGGGACTCCTAAGGTCCTCATCACATTTATAGATTAGTGACTTAGGCAACTCGGTGTTGAAGACACTTAGAGCTGAAGGCATGTGTAATATTGGCAGTATTCAGAAGTGGTTCGACGGAAACACCGCATAAAGCTTAACAGTAGTTTATTTATTAACTTAACCACTAATACACAGAGTGCTTGATTTACTTTAGATTGGCGTCAGAAAGGCTATGGTTATATTAGCGAGACTCTCGACGTCTGGCTAAACGACTCGTATCCACTCGTGGAGAAACACCTAACTTAACACAGTTGACAGCCAATCATTAACACGGCAACCTAACTGCCGGTATGCAAAGGGATCACAAGAGTTCCAACCAGATACTCGGTAATGATGATATGCAATAAATCAACAACTACACTGTCAATGGGACAGACAATAACATGCACAATAATATTATCACATAATAACTAAATGTGTGGTGTATGTGAAGCTCACATTCACAGACTAGTGAAATGCAGTGATACCACACAGATAAACACGCATTCACCGTCGATTCACCTATAACCTGTGACAGGTATGAGGAGGTGAGAACTGTGGTTGATCCCTCAGATCAACACAGACACAATAAAATAATGACAAGATTCTTGTACTTACAGATAGGGTACCATTCCTTACTCACTCACTCAGGCATATTTATACAAGCACTCGTACGTGCCCTGACAGCTGGTTTCGCTCGTAGACACGGAGGGGTGCTTGCAGTAGGGCGGGCTGTATGCTTAACAGACACCCGCACACACACTGGCGATGAGTAAGGTGGTGACGTCACGTAGTAGTGAGGGCGGCGGCGGCTGGCGGCTTGAGGCACAGAGGTACAGAGGTACTAGCTACACGCTCTGGACCGAGTGCGGGCTGGCTACTGCAGGTTATATGGTACCATGAACTACACTGTACGCTGTGGTACAGGTACACTGTGGTAAAGTCACACACAGATTACTTAGGCGGCGGCACTGCCTTAGTTCACTCTTAAGTCACTCACAACGATCTTTGTCACCAGGGGTTACCTGATACCAGTCTGTTTCGCTCTGGAGATTGGTCACTTTAGGCTTCTGAATAATATATTCACACCCGTGATTCTGGGCGAGTGTGTCGTATAATCTTCAGACGCTGAGTTAACTTGACGGTGAGGAATAGACAGTATTCTTCTATCTATTGGCCGTTAGATAGAACAGGACACGTCCTCTATGCAAGAGATCCCTCACAAGAAATGGCTTTTACAAGGGCTGCCGGGCATCTCGTGGCACACAACACAAAAAGAGTTACTATTTGACCAATGGGGTTGCAGCAAATGAGCGGGAACCAATCATATTAGCTCGTTCGATGAGCAGTAGCAGGAGTGACGTCATGAACACGTCACGACCACGTCATAGCTGTTATTCACCATCTCGCCGGTTGACCCCAGAGGTCAGACGCTGCTAGCGTCTCCCCTCTGTTCCACGCTCCACCACCGATGTACTCCCTGACCCTTTGGTGGCAAGTATGCTTTACTCCCTGTATCTACTTCCTGCCTGGACATACGGCGGCCTCCGTATTATAAAAGTGTTCCTGGTTAAGTGGGCATTCTGGAGATACCCAACATGCCAGGTCACTATCCAGGGTTAAGAGAGATAGGCTTGTGCACGAAGATCAGTGCACTGTGCACAGCAATGAGCCATTCCATTCAGCTGGTGAAGAATCTTGAGAGACACTCTCTCACAATGTATTGCAAATACTTTTTACATATTTAGATAACAAATGAATGATCTTTTGGTCAAATTCATTAATAAATTGTGAATGATATTTAAAGGTTGTATGCAACATTCATAAGACATTTAGTTTTCTATGACTGGATCAAATTTGTTTTCATAATTTTCCTAAAAATCGCCCCTTTAACACTGACTCCATTTTTATCCCAAAAAACTAATATCAAATTTAAATATAAAATTTATGTACTATTCCCTAAATAATTTATATACATTGTAAAGTTGCTTGATTGATGTGTGAAGCATTCTTAAAACGTTCTTAGAGATCATATTGTTATATCTTATTTTTTAGCTAAGATTTTCTTTTTATAACACTGCTTTCCTATATATTAGACAAAATGATGTTTTCACATTTATATATTAAATCTGTGTATTTATGATGAATTAGTTTACTGTGATATAACATTGGAATGAAGTTTTCTTTTTAAAACTTTACATAAACTCAATCATGCCATTATAGATTATTTGTTTAGAAGCGGAACCATTGACCGCCAATTAAGTGCTCACATCAATTATAACTCTTAAGAAATAACACTTAAGCTTTCCCTAAGCATCAATATTAACACTGGACGTTGACACTATTGTCAACATTGACACCAGACACCGAGATGTTTCTCAACATCGCCACTCGTCAGTGATCTGGAGGAGAAAACCTTCACACAAATTGCACTTATCATAAAAGAAGAACCACAATTGACTGTCCAGTGCTCACATCAAGTCTAGCTCTAAGAAACAACACACACAAGTCTTGCCTAACCATCAACATTGACTCTGGATACTACTGTGTCTTCTGACATCTAAACTCGTGCAGTCATCCAGAGGAGAAAACATTCACACAAATTGCATCTATCAAAAGAAGATGAAAAACTCAGGTTTCCAGAGTGGAAGGAATTCACTTGTCTTGACAATATACTTTTCCTGATATCCTTAAAAAAGGAAGAGTACTGCCAATTCACAAAGGAGGTATTACAACTGGCAAACAATTACAGACCAATATCAAATCAACCAATATTATAAAAAATATTTGAAAAACTATTTACAAATGTTACGGCCCTCTTGGGTCGCAACCGGGTTCTTTCTCTGATGTAAGTAGAGTTAGGGTATCCGGCCCCAAGCTAGTAGTGGCTTTCAAGGGGCGTGATCCGTAACGCAAGAAAAATAAAAGGGGAAGGGAAATAAAGGCAAAAACTTAATAATGTAATTATCACCATCACCATAAATACTATATAAAAGATTACACGGGGGGGGGGGGGGTATAAACACTAGAATGTACAACAATGTCTTCTTCTGAAGACTCTGGACGTTCACGGTGCTCACGATGCTAAGCTCTTGGTGCTCTTGTGGTCTCACTATGAATCCTTCGATCCTCTTGAGTCTACCCTGGCCACAGGCCAGCCAAACCACAGTTCCACTGGGGGCACCGTCGTGGAGGCCATCAACCACAAGTCCAGCCGGTAGCTGGCAGGTTCCAATCAGCGACGCTGGTTAGGCCACTCCACGATCGATACTAAGGTCGCGAACCCTAGTCAGGAGCCTCGTGTGATTCCACAGACCACTCTCCTTGCCACAACACCCCAGTGGTTAAGCGTCTCCAGCAGTCAGTCCCGGGTACTACAATCCCTCGACTGCCACGTCACAGGCAGGGTAACACCACAGTGTTTATCCGGGGGGCGACTCACAGCTGCTACAGCAAACTCTTGGAGACAAGACGGCTGCCTTGGGTAGACTGATCCAACCTCCATTACAGCAGTCCCAGGTCGACTCTGTAATCAGACACGTCATCAGTAATAGGGACACACTAAGGCACGTCACTTACCGGCTCAGACCCAAACGCCCACCTATCCACTCCATAGATGGCGTTGCTGTCTGAGCGCCACCTCACCAGAGGTCAGCAGCGGCTGTGTCATGAGCTGATCAGGACGGGAAACTAGCCCTTGTGGCCAGTAACTCTCGTCCTCACTATGTGGCGTCGTCCATTTGGAGGGGGTTTCGGGAGCTGACCCACAGATGGCGTGGTCGTCACTGCTCCGTGCTCGGACGTTGGGCTCGGGTCCGTAACAACAAACAATTCTACTCCTACTTTGTTTAATTTAAAATATTTATCCCCTGCCAGTTTGGCTTCCGTTGCCAAAATAGTATTATTCAATTTGTGTATTTAGCTACCACCGCCACCCACACCAACCCCTACCATCGTCACCCACAACACAACATACCACCACCACCCAAATCAGACCCTACCATCGCCAGCCACACCACTCCTTACCACCGCCACCCACACAACTCCCCCCCCACCGCCACCCACACCACCCCCTACCATCAATCATTGTCACCAACACCACCCACTACCATCAATCATCGCCACCCACACCATCCCCTACCTTCGCCCCCAAACCACCCCTTACCACCACCATAACCCACATCACCTCCTAACACCGCCACTCACACCACCCCCCTACCACTGTTACTCACACCACCCCATGCCACTGCCACCCACACCTCCCACCTACCATTACCATCCACACCACGTCTTACCATAAATACCATCACAACTCTCACAGCCACCCACACCATCCCCTTCATTACCACGCACACAACTGCCTACTACCACCCTAACCACCAAATATTTATGCGTTTTCTAAACTTTTTAAGACCGACATTTCATGGTTTTGGCCACGTTTTAAATTACGTTTAATAAACGTGTTTTGAGCATTTGTTAAAGCAAGTATAAATGGAAGGTCATAAAGTTTTAATAAAACGTGTTTTAAATGTTATGAAATAACGTTTTGGTGCATAGGATTTTAAAGGTTAGCTCTAAATATTTATTATTGCATTTATTAGGTATAATTATCTATATTGCATTTAGAAAGATAGAGAGGAGAGAGAGAGAATGCTCAGAATGCTCTTCACTGGTTCTATTTTTCATTTTCTTCCATGTCGTTCACTCCAGTATGTTGTTATTTTAATATTTAGATATGGGACCTGGCCCTCCAGTATTTTCCACGTGTATATTATTAGATATATCTCTCGTCTCCTTTCTAGCGAGTACATTTGGATAGCTTTGAGACGATCCCAATAATTTTGGTGCTTTATCGCGTCTATGTATGTCGTATATGTTCTCTGTACTCCCTCTATTTCAGCAATCTCTCCTGCTCTGAAGGGGGGAGTACTGTGCAGTACTCAAGACGGGACAGCACAAATATTTGAATAGTTCAATTTTACGATAGGATTCCTGGATGAAAGTTCTTATAATCCATCCTATCATTTTTCTTGCTGACGTCATGTTTGCTTGGTTATGCTCCCTAAAGGTCTTCAGACATCATTATGTCTGCAGATATTATTATTAAGGTTAAGTCTTCAGACATCATTATTCCCAAATTATTTATATCCTACTTTCCTACTATGGCTAAATTTGATTGTGTTTTTTACCCTGTATTATGTTTAAGGTCGTCACTTTTAACGCACCTGCGTACCTGGAATTTATCACTGTTAAACATCATGTTTTTTTTTTGCTGCCCAGTCGAAAACGTTATTAGTATCAGCTTGTAGTTTTTGAGTGTCTTCAGCAGAGGTAATTTTCATGCTGATTTTTGTGTCATCTGCAAAAGATGATACGAAGCTGTGACTTGTATTTTTGTCTATATCTGATATAAGGAAAAGCAGTGGTGCATGGACTGTACCCTGAGGTACAGAGCTTCTGATTGTGCTTGGACTCGATTTTATATGGTTGACTGTTACTCTTTGTGTCCTGTTCGACATAAAATTTAGTAACCAGCGTCCTACTTTACCAGTTATTCCCATTGACCTCATGTTGCGTGCTGTCACTCCATAGTCACATTTATCGAATGCCTTTGCGAAATCCGTGTATACCATATCTGCATTCTGTTTTTCTTCCAGTGACTAAATATAGAATTGCAGCCATCCAGACCTAATGATGACGACGACCACTGCATACACCCAAACGGACGCTCCGCGGACGACGACAACAACTGGCAACTAGATGACGCTGACAGCGGTACACCACACAAAAAAGCAGGAATACTGGCTACACAGGACGAAGAGGACTACATAGCTTCAGACGAGCATGTGGACAATGAATATCTCAACAGCTTAGAAGAGAATGGCTCCGGAGATTCATTCTAGATGTCTCATCGGGTACGTATGCCCATATTTGAGGGTCACGATGCCCATGGCGTTTTGGACACAACTATAGATTGATACACCGCTTTGAGAAATGGAGAGACGATCGCCATCGACTTACTGGAGTTGCTCTTGAGCTACCGTGCAGTGAGGACGTGTAGCCTGCTCGCTCCGGTGGTTTGAGTCGGTTCTCACTACGTGAAGAGAGCCATGGGGAAGGCTCAGCGCAAGAGGGAATGGAAGCAGCTTTCGGACGAGGAGGGACAGTGGACCGATGTGCAGCAGGCACCAAAGAAAACTGCTATCGAGGCTTTACCACTTGCTTCTACCAGCAAGTCAGCGGACGTAATGGACCTAGAGAGGACAGCGTCGGTCACACACCAGCCGGTGTCAGTCAATGCTTCTCTGTCCACAACACAGCCGCAGGACGGCAGTATGAGTCAGGAGAGGACACCTCCAGTTTCACGCCAGCCAGTGTCGGCCATTGTTCCTCTCTCCACAGCCCAGCCGCAGGACAGCAGTATGAGACAGGGGAGGACACCACCAGTCTCACACCAGACATCGCCAGCCTCTGCACATCTTCCAAAATTCAAGATCATGCAGACCGACCACTTTCCTACAGCATATGGAGTAGTAACGGCGATGGAAAAAGAACAACCAGAGCTCCAACTTTCCATTACAGTCAACCTGAAGGGAGAAATAATAATGACACCTCAAGACCAACAGACTGCACATTACTTAGAGAAGGTAAGAGTCCTGCAGGGGAAACCTGTGTGCTTGGTAAAGCTGGACCCTTCGGAAAGACGCACACGAGTCGTGCTTTTGGGATACCCAATCGACTTTCCCCTGGATCCAGTACTAGAACACAAGCAAATCCTGAATGCGGAACGTTGCCGCACGAAAGTAGACAAGGCAGCGACGCGTCAGGTTCTGGTGACCGTCATGGGACATGTGCCAGAAACATTCGGTCTTGGAAATTGGGGGACATACCGACAGAGGCCATACGACCCAGAACCCCTACGCTGCTTCAGGTGTCAGAAATACGGCCACCATCAGTCACGCTGCACCGGACAGGAGAGATGTGGAGTGTGCAGCCTGAGACCTCCAACCAAAGACTGTATTGCCAAGCACAAGGCAAACCAGACCACAACAGCCAAATGTCCAAATTGTGGAGGCAAACATCATGCCTGGAGCACAACCTGCTCTGCACGGAAACAAAAAGTGCAGACAGCTCAGGCCAGGATAAACACACAGACCAGCAGTACATCCACCAACACCAACGTCTGGAACACTCGTGCACAGCCACAACAGCCACCCACTCTCACAGAGCAAAGTTTCCCGAATCTGTTAATTCCGAATCAGACATTACACGAAAGTGTTGCAGAAGTCCAGCAAGTGCAAAAGAGCAGCAAACACTTACTTTCGGAATCTACTCACCAGCTATACAGTTTTACCGAGGTCCAGCTGAAAACCATCGTGAAGATCATGGCAGAGACCATTATCAATTGCCTACAGATGACGCAGAACGCCTCACAGCAACAGACTCAAGACATCACTTGTGTGATAATGGACAAGATCGTGCAGCAGACCACAGTTACACGAGAAATAGACAGTCTCCGACAGGATGGAGCACGGGAGGACAAACAACGCAACTTGGACATACTGACTACCGACAACAGTCGGATAGTCAAGACACCGGACCATCAACATTCACAAACGCAACTGCAAGAAGCAGTGACCACCCACGATCAACAGAATCTTCCGACACGGGAGACAGACAACAACAGCCAATGCAGTCTGATATGCAGCAACGCCAACAAAGACGTATTGAACAGCAGAGATGCACAGGTTCCACCAACACAAGAAACGGCCGCGAGCATTCAATGCAGTCCGACTTGAAGCAATACCACCAACAAAGTGATGGACCACAGTTCTGCACAGATTCCAACAATGCCGGGGATGACCACGGACAATCCATGCAGTCCGACCTGCAGCACTTCCAACAACATAGCGATGGACCACAGTTATGAACAGATTCCAACAACGTCGGGGTTGACCACGAACTATCAATGCAGTCCGATTTGCAGCGATACGACTTGCGAGGCGGTGAATATAGAGGTCGATTCCGAGGAGGAGTTCTAGTAGAACAAGCAACACCAACCGAACCCGTCGTCTGGCCATTACGAATTCTGCAGTGGAACATACAAGGTCTTGGAAATAAACAACACACACTTCAGGAGGCTGCAATCAGCACGAAAGCAGATTTAATCGTTTTGGAGGAAACTCTTTTCCCTGCCACGAAATCCTTCAGATTGGCTGGATATCAGCACTATGTTCTACCGTATGAGCAGGGGAGACAAAGAGGATTAATGACCCTAGTCGGAAACACCATACCCAGCAAGAAAATAGACTCAGTTTCATGTGGGGATGGAGTAGAGGTATTAGCAGTTACAGTGAATATGGCTAATTTTGAGCTCCTCATATACAACGTCTACAAGCCCCCTAGACGTAAACTAGAAGCAGAGGCAGTGCTTGCCTTGGCCACGCAGGAAAATGTAATTATTGCTGGAGATTTTAATGCTCATCATCCAGAGTTAGTTGCAACTGGGCCAGCCAATGCAGATGGGCGCCATTTAGCTGCAGCTCTGCGTGAAGTACCTGAAAATACGCTTCTCAACACTGGGGAACCCATTCACATTCTAGGAGGTTCCCTTGATCTTACATTCATCTCAACAGCACTCCAGCAACAGGCGAAGTGGGAAGTAGACCCGGTGATCACCAATGACCACTATGCTACTGTCACGACACTAAACCTGGCGCGACCTCCTACACCACCTGCGCAGCCTCGGTGGAATTTAGGAAAGGCCAATTGGAATGTATACCAAGCAGAACTTGACAAATGGTATGCAACGTACACGCCACCTGAGGATTTGAACATACACGAGACCGATCTGCAGGAAGCCGTTGCAGCTGCTGCAAACAAAGCTATTCCAATCATTATCACAGGTAACACAAAACGAAGGAACTATTGGTTCTATAGTAATGAAGTTAAAGAACAGAACCACAGAGTCAACATCTTCAGAAAAATCTAAAGAGAAACCCCACACCAGAAGGAAGAACTCTGCTACGAGCGGTGATATCTGAAGCAAGACGAGTTTCTAGAGAAGTAAAGGAGGCAAGATAGTTTGAGTGGTGTCAAACTCTAAATGAACATAGTAGTCTTGGCAAGATATGGGGTCAGATTAAAACTATATCAGGTCGTCCAGCCCGGCCACAGGCATGTATTCAACCATTGCAGGAGGCTGAGAGACTTGCTCTTAAATTTGCAGAAAGAACAGCTTCATATCAGCTTCCTGCAATGGTCCGAAGGCAGCAAGTACAATTAAAACAAGAGAGGATGACAGTCATTCATGAGGGCATAGCTATGAATGACGAGTGTGACTGTCCCTTCACCTAACAGGAACTAAGCAGAGCCAAAAAAGGTGGTAAGGACACTGCACCAGGTGCTGATAACATTACATACTCAATGATCGCACATGCAGGTCCTGCTGGAGAACGAGGAATCTTGGACGTCATCAATGCTTCTTGGCAGCAAGGCAAACTACCAACCTCTTGGAAGAAAGCAGACATCATACCGATTCCTAAGCCGAAAGAACCTGGCAATTACAGACCCATTTCATTAACATCATGCATTAGTAAAACTGCAGAACGGATGGTCTTAAATAGGCTACTGTGGAAGACTGGAGACCTTCATAAACACATATTTGGCTTCACTAGAGGAGTAGGTACTGCCAACTGCATAGCAACATTACTAGGAACAGTTAACTCGGGTCCAGCTATAGTGGTCTTCCTTGATCTAGAAAAAGCATTTGAACTTGCAAGCCCGCAAGCAATACTACACACCTTAGTTAAAAAAGGTGTGAAGGGGAAAATGCTAGCATGGATTCAAGATTACCTAAGTCACAGGTATGCCAGAGTAAAGTTGCAAGGACAAGTGTCGGACTACCACTTGCACGAGAATGGGACTCCACAAGGAGGAGTCCTCAGTCCTAGTCTTTTTAACATCCTTATGGAAAACCTTGTTACCATGACATTTACAGAAGGGGTTAAATTGCTAAGCTATGCTGATGATATAGCATTAGTCATTACAGGTCCTTCACTTCTAAATAAAGCTCAAGGTGCTTTAGATAAAGTGACATCTGAATGCAGTGTTTTAGGGCTAAAAATATCTGCACAGAAGTCTAAGGCGATGAGACTAGGTGGCAACACTCCAGACAGGCACCTACGCATTCAAGACATTAACCTTCAGTGGGTTACACAATATCGATATCTCGGAGTGTGGATTGATTTTAAAATGACATTCAATAAGCAAATTCAATATCTAAAGGAGAGAGCAAAGTCACGAATGAATATAATGAGAGCAATCCCAGGGCCCCGTCTAGGAGCGGGACACAGAGTGTTGAGAATGTTTTACATACACGCCGTTCGTTCCCTGGTTGATTATGCAGCACCTGCCTTACTCACTCTTTCTCCTGGTCAGTGGGCAAACGTTGAGGTTCTTCAAAATGATGCAATGCGAATCATAACAGGTGCTCCCAGATGGACTAAAATACTGAACCTAAGACTCGAAACAAAGCTATCGTCGATTGAAATAAGGGTAAAGGGGATTGCTGCGTGCATGCTGACCAAGATATTGACTAGACCTAGAATCAGTTCACTTAAAGATATAATCACTGGAGCACTAACTCTGGACAGAAGAGCCTTCAATGGCAACAGGTGGACCCATTGTGCGATAAACACCATCAAAACGTTCGATATGGCTAACACAGTCACTGAAAGGGGTGTCGACGACATACATGCAGACTTTGTTATACAAGCCCCTTGGGAATCTCTGCCAGCAGACTTTAAGATTATGGCTCTTGAAGGAAGGAAGAACCAGACACATCCTCATCTGCTACGTAACATTGCACAGATGCATATAGAAGCAAACATGGCATCCGACAGCTTCACTTACTTCACGGATGGGTCAGTAGACCAGCAGGGACAAGAAACCGGAGCTGCAGTTAAAGCAGGAAACTCTATATATAGTTGGAGGCTCTCAAATGGATGTTCGACTTTACAAACAGAGATGCTAGCCATTCAAAAGGCTTTGGAACATGCTCTTGCTGAACACCGACAACATGTTATCATCCATACAGATTCGAGAACCGCCATTGAAACCTTGCAACAAGAACACATATGTGATAACATCCATCTGATCACAAATGTCTTGTCATTCATGCACACACTCAAACGACAAGGCCGACGGGTACTTATCAACTGGGTGCCAAGTCATGTGGGACTAATAGGAAATGACATTGCAGACGAAGCTGCAAAACTTGCTACTAAGAGGGGAAATGTAGACATTTACATACCACAGAGTCTATCCCAGATGAAGAAAGTAATTCGAAACAGAGCAATGCGAATGCTGTACAGTGACCACACCACAGCAGTTGCAACATCAGGATCTGCGGGTTGGTGCAAGTATTCAACCAACTACGAACCACTTAGTTTGGTGAGAGGGGGCAGTAGAACAACAGAAGTGCACTTACAGCGCATCAGGCTTGGATACCCATGTGCATGGGAAATAGGCTTACAGGTTCCGGAAGATGAGGGGAAATGTCAACACTGTGGAGAAATGCCCGACAGACCACTGGAACATTATCTAACACAGTGCACAGTTACAAACCCGTTCAGATTTCACCTTAGATTCAACAGAGCAGAGGAAGTTGTTAAACACATATGGCAAAATCTTACTGAAGCGACCATACGAGGCATGAATACTCATCCTCCGCCCAAGTAAAACAGAAACAAGCATCACTTAGTGGGCCAGCCAGAGGCTTAGGGCCCGCGCATCCAGTAATCCAACAAATAATCCAACCCAGCCCAGAGTACAATTGTTACGAACCCAAGTTCATCGTCAGATCACGGAGCAGTGACGTCAATGCCATCTGTGAGTCCGCCCCCGAAATTCCCCCACAACATGGGCAATGCCATCTAGTGATGACGGGAATATACCGGCAATAGGCGCTGGATTCCTGTCCTAGTCGGCTCGAGAGGTAGCCGGTGCTGACCTCTGGTGAGGTGGTGCTTAGACAATGAGCGCCATCTATGGAGCAAAAAGGTGTACGTTTGTGGCTAAGCCAATAAGTGATGTTTCCTAGTGGTCCCAGGTAGTGTCCCAGTGTACTGATGACGTGTCTGTATTCACAGAGTCAACGTAAGGCTGTTGGGATGTACGAAGAGTCATTCTACCCAAGGCAGCAAAGGTCTCTGCACCAGTCTGCTTTACAGAAGCAGTGAGCCGGACGAGAACTGTAGTGTGTTCAACTGTCTGCCTGAGGAGTGGCCGTGACGGGATTCGCCGTACCCGGGGCTGGCTGGTGGAAGAGACAGCCGACTGTGGTGCCGAAAGAGGAGAGTAACCAGCGAGTTACACGAAGCTCCTGCCTAAGGCTCGAAACCCTAGTATTCGCTCAGGAAGTGGCCTAACAGCGTGAGGCTGATTGGTACCTGCCAACAACAGGCTGGACTGTGGTTGTGGGCCTTTACAACGAGGCACCTAGTGGAATTGTGATTTGGCTGGCTCGTGGCCAGGGTAGACTCATCGTTGTTTCCTGGTACCTGCTGAGGGTAGTGCCCTAGATAAGGAAACCCGGTACAAAACTGCACGGAGTGAGCTTCGCCGAGTGTTCAGTGTCTTCAGAGAGATGATGTACATAGTGTAGTAATATTTTCTGTTTAAAACTTTTATATATATATATGGTGATGGGAAGACTAATTATATATTGTTAAAGTGATGAACTGGTGTATTTAATGTACCTCCCCCTTTTGTTTTACTTGCAGTACTGGGCTCACCCCTTGAAAGCCACTATTAGCTTGGGGCTGGATACCAGAACTTTCGTACCATCTGAAAAGAACCCGGTTGCGTCCCATTGTGGCCGTAACACAATATAACCACCATCACAAAAACTCGCTCGCAAAGCCCATCTATAACGTAGAGTAGCAGAAGGTTTGCCCTCCGCTGTATGGTATTTTCAGACCACCAACTTGGACAGGTTAAATATCTCGAAAGGAATCAACAGGGAGATAGCAGTTCAGTTATTTAGACTACATGTAGTTTTCAAATGCAACTGGAAAATTAGTGAATCCAGACAGGGGAAGTGCATCTTATGCCAGTCACAGAAAAGCCACCACTTCAGTATCTTTTTTTTTTTTTTTTTTTTTTTTTTATATATACAAGAGTTGTTCCATTCTTGTACAACCACTAGTACGCGTAGCGTTTCGGGCAGGTCCCTGGAATACGATCCCCGCCGCGAAGAATCGTTTTTACAACCAAGTACTCATTTTCCTGTTGAGTTAAACAGAGGCTACAGTTAAGGATTTGCACCCAGTAAATCCTCCCCGGCCAGGATACGAACCCATGACAAAGCGCTCGCGGAACGCCAGGTGAGTGTCTTACCACTACACCACGGAGACTGGTGGATCTCCTGGAATGGCAAACAACCAACGACCTTAGAAAAGCTTTTAAGAGTCCCTAAATCTTGCAGTAGCTTTAGCCATTAGCCCTAAAACCATTAACACTGCCAATCTTCTGGTGGAAAAAAGTGTCCAGCAGCAAGACACCCTCATTTATACTGTCAAACAGTATCCTTCCCCACGATTGCTGCCTGACGATTTAAATGCAACTTCAGCATACAGTATACTTTCACTCAAAGACAAAAATATCTTCCCCTTACAGGCTATTGCAGCTTAAGAGTCTGCAGCCAGACTCCAGCCACATCGAGCTGCCATGTTCTCGTCCCATATCGAGCTCCACGCTCTCTTCCGCATCGAACTCCTCGACTCCGCTCTCCTTCAGAGCGCCACGCTCTATAACTCTCACCCCGCATTAGAGCTCTTTACCCCCGGCCTCACTCGGCTCTTTGCTCTGCTCCAGGCTTCGTCTCAACTTCTACGACACTGCCAACAAACCGACTGCTATAACAAAGACTACTAAATAAAAGTAAAAACAACTAAACTTTGTGTATCTTATCAACAAAATACCGTAACATAATAGTATGTAATAATACATTTACACTTGTACACACACACACACACACACACACACACACACACACATTCCCAATCACATGCTTTGTGTCTGTGACTGCAGATATCTTCAACACTCCGGTAATCTCATCTTCACTGCTTGTGGTTATGGTACCATAGCAGGAGAAAAATTAGGATCTCGTATACCACCTTAGTCAACTGTACCATAACATGGTAAAAAATTGCAACCTGGAGTGCTACTGTCCTCACTAGGAAATATGTCACAGTTGACTAAGACGCATCTGGGAACATCCCTTGCAGAGGTTCGAACCCTCATCGTGGTCTTTGTGGATTTGTTCATAGGATCTCAATTCTGAAAAAGGTAGGCACGTGATTATCAACAAGGCCTCGCCCACCATCCCTATTGCCTCAATAGCTTCCTGAACTAGCTACTACTGACCACGTGGTCCTATGTTGAGAAGGAGGACATGCAGTTCTAGCGGAAACAGCATCCGAATATTGAATGAGCTGCAGTGGACACTCTTGGCTCCAACCTTATGAGTTCGCTTCAATGAATCTGTGTGGCTGCAGCAATCAAACTATAGCCTCTATCTTGGCCTATCACCTGACTGGTCCTTCCCTTGGTTCATGTGACATCTCTGGGGAGTGAAGAAACCCGGTGTTCCCAGCCAAAATAAGTCAGATCAGGAAGACCACACAACTTGAGGCTAGTCATCTCCTGCCACAGCTTACACCATTTGAAATTGTGGCGATCACCCATGCTATACACGAAACGAAAATCGATCTTCCTTCATCTCGTGGCATAATCAGACATCATATAACTGCCCAAATATTGTATCTGATCTGCAAACGCGATTTACTTTCCAGGGACACAACACAACGGTACTCTAACCTGTGACAATGATAATCGAACTTATTGTACAACGCACTAAACTTTCTAGTGCACTAGACATTCTTCACCGCACTAAAAATTCTACAGCCCACTAGACATTTTACAGCGCACTAGACATTCAACGGTGCACTAAACATTCTACAGCACACTAGACATTCAACAGTGCACTATACATTATACCACTATGGATATGCACCTTTGTCTGATAAATTACAACTTACACACACCATCACACCTAAGTATTAAAGTGGATGTTCATTTCGTATCCGCTCACCATGTCTTTGATAAGCATCACAAAGCCCCGACACCTCCTGATGAAACCTGTCTACTTTCATCGAGTTCCCTGCAATGATGCTGGCGCATCTCGGCCCAGGCACACGAGCGGGAAGGGACTGCACTATCGACTAGTTCAGCATTTAGCACTCCTGCTCAATTACGCCCCTTCCCTGTCCTCCCGGTTCTTGAGTGGCTCTGAACTGAACGATAGCAGTTGAGGTCTACTTCTGTCATCCATTTTCTCAATGTTCTGGCTCGGGCTCTTCTTTGTTCTATTTCTGGGCAGCACTTCCTTCCAATAACTAAGGTAATTTGATACATCTGGTAAATTTCCCAATAATAAACAAAACTGAATATTCTTAGCCTACACTGCACATATCTTGCCCATTGTTGAACTGTATTGAATTCAATGCGCTTCAATCATCGCCTTCTTATACCCATTGGGGAATTAGACTTCAACATGGTGTCAAGATTGTCAGCTTTGAAGCACTGAATCTCTCTTCATCATGAGAGTTGTGGTTTCCTTATCATGGAAAATATTCTCACTTTCGTAGTTTATAATCCCACTAGCCATATTCAGGGTGTACTCTAGCGGATCTTGCACCCGCAGAACCTCACCACCTTCGGTCGTCCTTTGCCCTAAAGTACTAATACCTGAAATTATTCTTCTTCGCCTCAGATTCTGGCCTCTCGCCTCGGATCCTCTGCAGTCTGATGAATGATAGCCTGGTTTAATGCAGTCATAACAATTCCCCTGATTACGCTTTATCGGAAACCTCTCTTATCTATGGTATACAATTAAATTATCAAAGGTATACAATTTAAGCTGAATTACACATCTTTAGGAATTGTTCCGAATAATTATGAAATCAATGAGCCTAATTTCCCTATGTAAAATGTTTGCCAGCCGGAACTTTTTATTCAGACACAGACAATTGCATGAACAATTGAAATTGAAATAAGTTTATTGGGGTAAAATGCACACAAAGGGATGAGGTAGCTCAAGCCTTTGTGTGTATTTTACGTCAATAAACTTATTTAAATTTCAATTGTTCATGCAATGGTTTATGTATCTGAATAAAAGATGCAAGCTCGCAAAAATGAACAAGGTATAATACACTCCTGCCCCTTGACTTAGCCTCCCAGAATTCTTCAAGCATGTTATCTGCATTACTATTGAGACTATGCAGTGATGCCTTCTTGAGAGTTTCTTGGTCATCACACCAACTTCTACCTAGCTGACGGTAGACATCTAATGACGTGTCTGTCAGCGATAAAACAAACTTCGTGGAACACTTGGTCTTAGCCAATCCTCAGTCCACAGCTGTGCACTTGAACAGTTTTATGTAAGCGTTCATAAGGTCGACCTGTTCCAGAAATTTGCCAGTTTCAGCAATTTGTGAAGGCCCCTCCCCCCACCCCCCCGCCCTTCCTTTTGAGGCTCAATATGACAAAAACCCCGAAGTCGCTCTATTTCCTCTCGAAAGCGACTTTCACTGTAGGAATTGTTTCGCCTATTTGTCATGTCTTTTGGTTGTTCCACATATCCACCCCCCCCCCACTATCAGGAGGTTGGATATTTTTAAGAACTGGTTATTGAACCAGACTGATATTTGCCTACCAACAAACAGAGGCCCCCAACCACTACCTGATAAAATATGACGGACCATGGCCACCACACTCTTGCCGCCGTCAATCGACCAGCAATGGATATTGGAGTGCTTGTAATTAGTTGGGAGGATCACCCTGCAATCGTGCTGTTCTCGGAGAGGGGTTTAGGATCACCTTTATTCAGGGGTGCGGCTCCAAACTGGCCTTGTTGTCATGAGTACACACCCACTCAAGCCCCCGTGACTCCCACACACTCTCGTTATGGAATGATCTCCTAAATCTCCCTATATGAGTTACTGACCCCTGTCACCCAATTGGCAACCGTGTTTCTCTCTCACACAATCCCGGAAGCCTCACCAAGACAAGGGCAAAAATCAGCTGTTAACATACAAACATTTATTACATGAAGACAGACAAAATAATATATAAAAGTAGTTTTACAGTGCAGCACCCTAAGCTGCTACTACTCGATAACACACCATTGTCATCTCAGACCTCTGGCTATTTATAGCCATCAACAACAGCCAAAAACGCCCAGATGGAGTCACCCTACAGCCACCTTGCACCCATGGAGGGAAGGTAAACAGGTCGTATGCGATTACACATGTGCTTCCACATTAGCTGATACCTATCTATGTTACAGCTCAGCGGAGAGACGTGGGGCGGCCACCTTCAGGGAGGCCTAGAAAATCCACAAGTACAGAGACCTAGAGGGGACCATTCAGGCTTGTTCGCATTTGTGTTCCTCACGTGTACCCCAAAGAATGAGGTGATTTGATAAAATGGTATGCCCAAGATTACCATCCAAGTGCCGGCAGGGAATTGGTTCAAATAGCTTCGCCTATCACTTCCTTTTGTCCGGTCGTGATGGTCAAGCGGATTAAGGCGTCCTGTAGATACCAGTTGCGTTCCTCCTGGCAGTATGGGTTCGAGTCACTTCTGGGGTGCGAGTTTTCAGTCGCATATAGTCCTGGGGACCATTCATACTTGTTCGCATTTGTGTTCCTCACGTTTGCCCCAAAGAATGAGGTGATTTGATAAAATGCTATGACCAAGATTACCCTCCGTGTGCCGGTGGGGAAGTGGTTCAAATAGCTTCTGCTATCACTTCTTTTTGTCCGGTCGAGATGATCAAGCAGATTAAGGCGTCCTGTAGATACCAGTTGCGTTGTTCCAGGCAGTATGGGTTCGAGTCACTTCTGGGGTTTGAGTTTTCAGTCATCATATATATATATATATATATATATATATATATATATATATATATATATATATATATATATATATATATTTATTGGTGTATACTGGCAGCAGGTTTTCTTTCAAACATGTTTCATTGAATATGACCGCATATTCTGTATTTATTATTTTCTGGTTTAGGGCTTCTATCCCTCTAATTATTTTCTTAGCATCAGGGCTTAATTGAAATAGGAGTTCTCCAAAACTCATTTTCGTACTTTTAAGGTGAAGAAAAGAAGTGATTTACTATAGAGTGTATTACACTTATTTGTATAATTTGCACGACGTTTCGAACCTCCATGGTTCATTCTCAAGTGAACAGATCTTACAATACTAGTTGATTTTATACCCGCATTAGGTCAGGTGATAATACAATGAAGGTGAAAACATGGGGGGATACATAAGGGATAAACATAGGGGCTGCAGAAGGCTTATTGGCCCATACGAGGCATCTCCTATCTAAACACAAAGATTAATCCAGTGTAATTGGCCTGTTATGTTGGACATTGTCTTCTGTGTTGGCATCGATATGTTCTTGTCTTGTCCTTACTCTCATGGTGGGTAGAGTAAATAGTTCCGTGATTTGGGTGTTCATGGTAGGTCGCTCTATTCTTATGTGAATTGCCTCAAGAATTTGTAATCTTCTTGAATCTTGGGTTTTGTCTATTATGCAAGTATTCTTGTTCAACATTTCTCTTGTTAGAGTAATGTCATGGGCTTGTCTCTTGTGATTCCTAGGGGCACCAGATTGAAGATGGCATGTCAAACGCCTCGTCAGCTTGGAAGACGTCATACCTATGTACTTACATTGAAGGTTACATCCTTCGTGGGGGCAAGTGTACATGTATACAACGCTTGACTGCTGTAGAGGGTTCTCCGTCGGCTTCGGGCTGTTTTTGATAAGAAGTTCGGAAGTCTTCTTGGTTTTGTAGAATATTATCAGGTTTATGTTTTGGTTAGGAGTAGTGCTTTTTACTCCTTTACGGATTATTTCTTTCATTATTCTTTCCTCTTTTATATGTTCACTGTGCATGGTTGATTTGTAATATAATTTTATTGGGGGTGTTGTGGTTTCTGTTCTAGGTTCTGAATTATACCAACGGTCCAAGTGTCTTCTTATAGCAGCGTTTATTTCCGCGTTGCTATATCCGTTGTTCACCAATACCTGAGTTACTCTTTCAAACTCTCTACTCACGTTGCTCCATTCAGAGCAGTGGGTAAGCGCTCGACGAATATAAGCATTGAGAACACTGGCTTTGTATCTTTGGGGGCACTCACTTCTACCGTTCAGGCATAATCCTATGTTAGTGGGCTTGGTATATACGTTGGTGCTTAAAGAGGTTCCTGTTTTTGTTAATTATAAAAAATAATTAAATCAAAATTAAAATAAATCGAAATCTATGAAATTCAATTTATTAATGCAATCAGAAACACTGAGGAGGAAATCATAACATATTTAGTATAGTGTGTGTGTGTGTGTGTGTTTTCTATTACGTTCAACAGATGGCAATGTTTTTTCTTTAAATTATGTTTTTACCTGTCACAGGTGTGGCATCTATATAGTAGGCATATAAAAACACACGCATATTCGAATGGAACGTTGTGTCAGAATTTCAAAACATTCAGTGAAGAACAATAACGTGGCTAAAGTATTTTGACCAGACTACACACTAGAAGGTGAAAGGACGACAACGTTTCAATCCGTCCTGGACCATTCTCAAGTCGATTGTGATGAGGAAGTAGAGTCAAGCAATAAATAGGCAAGAGAGAGCTGAGGAGCAAAGTAAGTTGTAGTAGAGGGGATAGTAGTAATAATAAGAACTGCAGAGGGCCTATTGGCCCATACGAGGCAGCTCCTATTATAACCACCGAATGAGGAGATAGTAATAGGAATTAGAAGAGGATAGCAAAGGAGCGTTGGAGAAGACAATGAACAGAAAAAGGGAGAAGAGAGAAAGAAAAGGAAAGAGAAAGAAAGATAAATGGAAGCGGTAAGCTTATATTAGGTCACGTTTGTTAGAAGGATCAGAGCATTTGAGTATATACTGTGAAAGGGAAGAGTCCACAACAACAAAGCCAGGACTCAAGTTCATGTTGGGTACATTGTGTATTAGAGCCGATTCAAGAAGACGGCGTCTGTGTAGAGTAGAGGCAGGAAAGATTATTTTGGAGGAAGACCAATCAATGGGATGATTAGAATCCCTCACATGGCAGAAGAGAGCATTGTTAGTTTCTGCAGACTTAACACTTCTCTTGTGTTCTTTAAGTCTGTCATTCAGTGTACGGCCAGTTTCACCAAAGTATTGGTGAGGACAAGACGAACAGGAAATAGAGTAGACACCAGCAGCATTAGAAGCAGGAAGAGCAGTGTGAACTAGATTGCTACGAAGTGTGTTAGTTTGTCGAAAGGCGAGTTTAATGTCAAGAGGACGAAAGGTATTGATAAAAGTTTTGAGTTCAGGTATGAAGGGAAGGCATAGTACAGTGCTACTAGTGTTGGAAGCAGGTTTAGGAAGAAAGAAATTTCGTTTAGCTTGAGAGTAGGCATAGTTGATGAAATGCAAAGGGTAACCAAGGCGAGAGAATGATTTGTAGATAAAGGCAATTTCAGAATCAAGAAACTGAGGGTCGCTGATGCGTAGAGCGCGGAGGAAGAGAGAGACGAGGACACTTTTCTTAACAGAAGGAGGATGGTAGAAAAGGAAGTGAATGTACATGCCACTGTGCATGGGTTTGCGGCAGACAGAGAAAGAGAACCCAGACACAGAACTGTGAACATGAACGTCAAGAAAAGGAAGGAGGGAATTAGATTCCCACTCAACTCTGAAATGGATAGAAGGAGCCAGATTATTAAGAGAGGATAGGAAAGGCTGGAAAAGACTAAGGTCATGAGGCCATAAAGGAAGGGCCGAAACGTCGTCGTCCCTTCACCTTCTAGTGTGTGGTCTGGTCAACAATCAGTGAAGAACTTTGGGAGAAAACAGTGTGTGCTGATCTTATATAAATAGATGGCGCTGTTCATGTTTTTTTTTTCCATCACAGGTGAGACATATATATAGTAAGTATATCAAAACATGCGCCTATTCATATGCAACGTTGTGTTAAAATTTCAAAGCAATCGGTAAAGAGGTTTCGAAGATTTCGCTCACAGAAAAAAACATTAAAAAAACAGTTAAAAAAAAAACATGTTTTTTTCACTGTCACAGACGTGACATCAATATAATATGTATATATAAACCCTCACTGATGCGAATGGAACATTGTGTAAAAATTTCAAAGCTATCGGTGAATAACTTTCGGAGATTAGTGATTTTGAGCAAACGAACATTTGCATTTTTATTTATTTAGATATATACATATATATCTTCTATATAAATAAAAATGGAAATGTTTGTATGTGCATAGTAGCTAATCTCCGAAAGTTTTTCACCGATTGCTTTGAAATTTTCACCCAACGTTCCATTTGCATTTGGCCAGGTTTTTATATACATACTCTAAAGATATCTCGTCTGTGACGGTAAACAACATGCTTTTTCTGAAAATAACTGTGTTTCTCATATGTTTTTCAAGTGAGGGAAATCTTCGAAACCTCTTTACCGTTTGCTTTGAAATTTTGACACAACGATGCATTCGAATAGATGCGTCTTTTTATAAATCTACTATATACATGCTTCACCTGTGACAGGAAAAAAACGTTTTTTTTTAAACAGCGCCATCTGTTGGACGTAAGAGCAACACACGCTGTAATCTCCGAAAGTTCTTCACCGATTGCTTTGAAATTTTGAAACAACGTTGCATTCGAATAGGCGTGTCTTTTTATATACAAACTATATAGATGCTACCCTCGTGAGAGGTAAACACATGCATTTTTTAAAAACATCGCCATCTGTTGCACATAATAGCAACATGTTTGCTATACTAATTAATCACGAATTCCATTTCAGTGTTTCTGATTGCATTGATAAATTTTATTTTCATAGATTTCGATTTATTTTATTTTTATTGAATATTTTGTGCGACTGTGTTGGAATTGAGCTGTGTTGTTTACCATACCGTTCATTTCGTAAGTATAAGTATACATGCCACACCTAGGACAGGTAAGCACATGTTTTTTCTTGAAAAAAAGCGCCATCTATTCCATGTAAGAGCAACACACATGCTATACTAAATATGTTACAATTCCATTTCAATGTTTCTGATTGCATTGATAAATTTAATTTTCATAGACTTTGATATATAATCATTTTGATTTAATTATTTTTTGTGAATTGCATTGGAATTGAGCTGTGTTGTTTACCATACCGTTCATTTCGTGAATATAGTTAATTTTTAAATTTTCATATTTTCATTTTATTTTTTAATTGTTTTTCTTATATTTCAGTGATGGGAACATCATATCACTTGATGTTCCCAATTTTTTTATGGGAACATCAGACCATTTGGGATGGCATCGGACAAGGGAGTGGGGAATGTTGGGGATGACAAGGGGATGGAAGCGAGAGATGGTGGGGAGGACGAGGGGACAAGGGAGGGGGTAATAGTTGGGAAGAACGAGGGGACGGGGGAGTTTGTGATGGTGACGACAAGGGTATGGGGGTATGGAGAAAAGTGGGGAGGACAAAAAGACAGAGGAGTGGGGCATGGTAGCCAGAACGCACTTCTCGGCCTATTATGCAATGCCCGATTTCCTTAATAGGCTGAGTGATTTTATTTATTTTCAAAATCTTGTTTCCAATTGGTTTTTGATATATTATTATTATATTATATTGGGAACATAAATTATTGACTTAGTTATGTTAGTTTAGGTTACTTTATGATATGTTAGGTTAGGTTAGGTAGGGTTGGTTAGGTTCGGTCATATATCTACGTTAGTTTTAACTCAAAATAAAAAAACATAACTCATATATAATGAAATGGATAGCTTTATCATTTCATAAGAAAACAAATCGAAAAATATATAAATTCAGGAAAACTTGGCTTACTAGGCAAACCGGGCCTTGCATACTGGGCCGAGTACTGCATTCAAGCTTCTAGGAACAACATATATATATATATATATATATATATATATATATATATATATATATATATATATATATATATATATATATATATATATATATATATATATATATATTAGTATATTTTGGTAGCAGTCTTTCCTGTAGACATATATTATTAAATATGACCGAAAAAGTAAGTTTAATAATTCTAACACGAATATTCTCAATCTTTCGTACATTTCTTTTCACTGTTGGAGGTAAATCAAAAATCAATTCTCCAAAATTCATTTTTATTTCTAGTCTGACGCGACACGAGCGCGTTTCATAAAACTTATTACATTTTCAAAGACTTTAGTTTACAAATACACAACTGAATAGAACTTACGCATCTCCGATTTTATATCTACATTTTAGTGAGGTGGAAGGGGTGAGGTGGCATTAATAGGGTATTAATTTCATCAACACAAGACAGAACAAGAGGTGGCATTAATAGGGTATTAATTTCATCAACACAAGACAGAACACGAAACAATGGGTATTGAATAGAAGTGTTTGTAGAAGGCCTATTGGTCCATATTTCTTGATGCTTCTATATTGGAGCGGAGTCTTGAGGTGGGTAGAATATAGTTGTGCATTAATTGGCTGTTGAATGCTGGTGTTGACTTCTTGATGTGTAGTGCCTCGCAAACGTCAAGCCGCCTGCTATCGCTGTATCTATCGATGATTTCTGTGTTGTCTACTAGGATTTCTCTGGCGATGGTTTGGTTGTGGGAAGAGATTATATGTTCCTTAATGGAGCCCTGTTGCTTATGCATCGTTAAACGCCTAGAAAGAGATGTTGTTGTCTTGCCTATATACTGGGTTTTTTGGAGCTTACAGTCCCCAAGAGGGCATTTGAAGGCATAGACGACGTTAGTCTCTTTTAAAGCGTTCTGTTTTGTGTCTGGAGAGTTTCTCATGAGTAGGCTGGCCGTTTTTCTGGTTTTATAGTAAATCGTCAGTTGTATCCTCTGATTTTTGTCTGTAGGGATAACGTTTCTATTAACAATATCTTTCAGGACCCTTTCCTCCGTTTTATGAGGTGTGGAAAAGAAGTTCCTGTAAAATAGTCTAATAGGGGGTATAGGTGTTGTTAGTTGTCTCTTCAGAGGTTGCATGGCGTTTCACTTTCTTTCTTATGATGTCTTCGACGAAACCATTGGAGAAGCCGTTGTTGACTAGGACCTGCTTTACCCTACAGAGTTCTTCGTCGACTTGCTTCCATTCTGAGCTGTGGCTGAGAGCACGGTCGACATATGCGTTAACAACACTCCTCTTGTACCTGTCTGGGCAGTCGCTGTTGGCATTTAGGCACATTACTAAGTTCGTTTCCTTAGTTTCCTTTCCTTTTCCTTAAAATCGAGCACCGATGTGACACAAAAGGCCTCCGCCCCTCAGTCCCTTACTGAACACAGGCGAGGAAACACATACTGCTCCTTTCTTTAGAATGTCCTCTCATCTCTAATTCTTTATATCTGTTAACTGTCTTAATAATATATGTACCCTACATTCATATACGTTCTCTATGATTGCTGGCACACGATCAACACTGGCAAATATTATATCAACTAATTAAATGAGCTTACCGAAGAATTCGGGACGTGAGGGCGCCTGCCCTCGGGCGCTCCAAGATGGTGTCACTCTCAGCCGCCAGACAAAGTCACTTTAAGAATGCCTCTCACAGCTTCTCTCCTCCTGACTTGATGCACACAGAGTCGCCGGGCAGGCTCCACACAGAAATACCTGCCCTAGGCCGTCTCTAGAATCTTCATAAATAATGAGAAATGAAGTGCGTTGTTTCCTCGGCAGCTTCCTCATCAGTTGTACACTGTAGCCTTCATTCAAACACTTTATCCAGAACCGTATTCTTTTATCTTCCCGGGACACTCTGGAATACGTCCATTCCTGATGACTGGCAACTCAAGTGATGTGTTACAATGTCCGCCAGCGTCACATCACGTCATAAATTGTCGACATCTTATTCCCACTTTCATAAGATGTTCATCCTCTGCTTGTACTCTTTAAGTCAGTCACTGACGTTTATTTAATATTTTTCCTTTGTCTGACATCTGGATCTCTGGTCAAGTGAACAGAATAACTCTCACCTGGTTGACTCGCTTCCCCTGGCTTCCTGGGGGGTCATAACAACACCCAACATAATCTACACAATCAGTTTCAAACAGGCCGAACTACTTGGCCTGTTCCTGCAATTCCTTCGTGGTAATAGATTCTATGCTCACGTTAGCAACGCCGTTAACACTGCTATGAACCGAAGTCTCGGATATTCCCGACTATCGGCTGTAATCTGTATTGTTTTCGTTAATACAGTTAATATCGTTTGAGCTCGGAACTATTCTCCCATTCCCTTTCCTGTTACTCTGTATACTGCACTGCACACTGCACACATCACATTGGATGTGTTCGTTAATCGCCTGGATACGGTCGGCACACACTTCCTCACTGAAGTGTCTATCACTAAAATAGACAGCTTCCTGTACACATCTCTCATCACCTCAGCCAAACATGTGTGTGTATCTAGCAATCTGTTAACCGTTCTCCCTCAAAATCAATAGTGCTAATTAAAATAAAATTATAACACTTTACTCTATGTTGCAAGTTGCAAGTTCAACTCTTGAGTTCCATGCTAGCCATTACGTTAGGCGCCATGTATGCCAAATAACATTTCCTGGGCCACTTCTGATGGTAATATCGCCAATGCAATATGACCAACTACTAACAGCGGTTATCAATAGAATTAACAGCTTAGAGCAATACACAGAATTCAACGAATTCCATTAGATTATTGGTCGTGTCTAACTCAACCTCCTAGGAAGGGAATTATGGACACTTGGTTCCATCAATATTTGTATTTGTATTACTATCATTAATGTGGTTCCTTTTATTGGGGACGAGAGACATAGTTATGAAGGAAAAAGGATAACAGTTACAACTATTTGTAAATTTCTTAAAGTAGCTAATTTAATATACTTATTTCTAGTACATGGCTTATGGATTGCTCTTTACTCCACAAGTGTAATATACAAAGCTCTTTCTCATTGATATCAATGACCAACAAAATGCTATGCAATACCTGAAGCCAGTACATTACAAGATTTTTTTCTGACGCACTACTTTCATTTTCTCAAATGCTAATACAGTTAATCTAACAGACACAGTGAATAATGGAATAATAAAGTTCCATTAGTTATTGATAACTGAAAAAGTCTACCCTTAACATTGAAAAACGTTTTACATGTTTTTTTGGGGAAATCAACTATTCAAATTGAACTCAGAATTAACAAATACCAAATTGGGAGCAGAGTAGATAGGATATTCCTTGGTGGTTACATTGACAACAAACTGAATTTCAATGGACATATGCAAAATATTATGAAAAACGTTCCAAAACAGTAGGCTTTCTCTCTAAAATATGATACTACATATCTAGCTCTATCTTAACAACACTTTATTAATCAGCCATTTATCAATACTACAGCTACAGTATCTCTGCAGGGGGATTTAAAACCCAAAATTATATATAATCATAATTATGGAATCTAAACCAGTAATTAAAGCAATGTCACACTCAAATCCCAGAAAGTACTCAGCAATCTTACCTAAATTCCTGAAAATGTTTAACATGAAATCACTGCACACTCTAGATGGGACTCTATATCAATAAAACTCTAACTCACAATATTAATGCTAAGTTCTAACATTTCCTAAAAGACACCAGAGGAAAAAAAGTTATTTAATTTTTCATGAGTACGACTAAACAAAGATGAAACGACAATTAAAGAAAAGGTCATAAATTGTAGAATGAGATGATATAACAGCTGTATTTCCTTCAAACACCTTAAAAAATAACTTAGAAATACATATTTCATATCTTGTAACACTCATATTTCCTCCCACCAAATAAGTCAGAGTGTGAGTTGCTGTATTTATTAATTTTATTTACTAAATATTTAAGGTTAATAAAGCAACAGATTCAATGATGAAGAAGTCTATGCCTTTTACCAATTAATTAAAAGCAATTCAAATAAAATATGTCATCAACTTCAGTGGCATGAGTGATTCATCACATTAAGAGAAATGATTCATCATCATTTGGGGCGTGAATCATTTATAATCTTGAGTGGGATGAATCATTCATCACCTTGAGTGTGATGCATCACTCATCACATTGGATGGGGTGAGTCACTCATTACATTGGTTGGGATAAGTAATTTATCACCATAAGTGGAATGATCCATTCTTCACTGTGAATAGGGACGAGTCATTCATGACCTTAACATGGAAGAATTGTCCATCACCTTGGATGAGTCATTCATCACCTTAACAGGGATAAATTGTCCATCACCTGGAATAAGTCATTCGTCACAATTTGGAGAACGTGATATTCATCATCATAGGTGGAATGAGTCATTCATCACTTTGGCAGGAATGATATACTCATCACCTTGAGTGAGATGACTCATCCTCAAATTTGTTGGGATGTCATTCATCACATTGGGTGGGCTGAATTATTCATCACCTTGAGTAGTATGAGTCATTCATCACCCTAAGTGGAATGAGTCATTCATCACCCTAAGTGCGATGAGCCATTTATCACCTTGGGTCGGATGAGTCATTCATCACACTCTGTGGGATGAGCAATTCATCACATCACTCGACGAAATAAGGAAACCAATGATAAATGTATTGCCTTATGATACAATATTAAATAAAAAACTGTAGAAACATTATATATAGTGAGAAGTGTGTGCTCGGTTGAGCGCGGGCTGAGTATGGGCTGAGCGTGAGCTGAGCATGAGATGAGCTTGGTCTGAGTGTGGCCAGAACGTGAGCTAAGTAATGAATTGTGTGTTCACACAATTGTTGTGTGTTCAGTAATGAATACAGATCAGCATGTAGACTCCAGTACTCATGGGTGGTGAGATCAGTGACCTGTGGAGGTAAATAGGACCTCAAGGGTCTCCGGGCGATGTCCACCTGTTCCTGTAGACGTTTGAAGATAATAACATCTTCGTGGAACATCGTGTTCAAATGTCCCTCATTTTTCCAGCGACTAATCCATCTTGCTACCGTTGAGACGCTGGTACCTCTCTCTCTAGCAATAGCTCTGGCTGACATTCCTCTTTTCCACTTCTGTACAAACAATACACGATCGGCTAAAGTGGTTTGCCTGCAGCCTTGTAGTTGCTTCATATTCCTGTGTCCAACAAAATACACCAGTTAACACACTCTCAATGTTTAACTGACATAATAATGTTTAGAAGGTGTGGACACTTGTACCGAAGATACTCGTAATCTCCTGCGGTTATTGTGAAAGAGAAAAAGGTAAATGAACAATTCCATTATTCTCCCAGCATTTTGAAAGAGAAGTCTCTATGAACCTAGAATGTATGTTTTTTATTTATTTATATTTTTTATTTTTTATTTATATACACGAGTTCTTGCATTCTTGTACAACCAATAGCATTTAGGGCAAGTCCTTAATCCCAATTTTCAGATACACACACACATCTCCAAGAAGCATTCTGAAGCAGCTGTCTATCTCCCAGGAACACAGTAACATCAGTGTGAAAGAAACTCTGCCCATTTGTTTCCGCCTCTGCCGGGGATCGAACCCGGACACTTAGGTCTACGAACGCCGAGCGCTATCAATTCAACCGTCAGGACCCCCTAAAAATGTTAAATAAAAATAATCAGAGAAGTAGAAGGTAAATGCACAATAATTTATATAAATCAGTATATATCAAAACTGACATTCACTGATAATTTGCATTTATGTCTGATACAACTATACCATTTACTAATAACTTGCCAATGCACATCGTCAAAAATGGAAAATTCACTGTTAGTGTGTTTTCCAGAGAGACGGACTTGTCCTCCAGCAAACAAGAAGACAATTTACAATGTTTTGAGAATAATAACGTAATTACATATTCATGTATGATATTCATAGCATATTAGTAAACCAGCTTTTGGTTGTTAGGATACAACGAACAGAGCATCATACACAAATGAGAATGACAGTGGAATTTAGAAATGAACAAGCTGCCACTGAAAATAACTGATATCAATATTAGTGTCTCTATTAATACTGGACAGCTTGTTAAATCAGATGAAATAGTTAATACAAGCCAGCTTAACTTGGGTTAGGTTGTTAATTAGAGTTAGTTTGTTAACTAATGTTAACATCACTTGTCTGTACATTAATACAGAGCTAACAAGGGTCATCATTTTAACATTTGTGCTGTGATGATCAAAGGTACTTCTCTGCTTGTGCTCTAAGACTGATTGATTGTACTTGCTTATTATGCGCCCAATACCCAACCTATGGGCGATAGTGGACCCCCTTATCCATCCTGTGGGCGGTAGTGGACCCATACCCATCCTATGGGCGGTAATGGACCCCCACCCCCTTATTCATCCTGTGGGCGAAAGTATACCTGTTGGCGGTGGTGGACCCCATACCAATCCTAACGCGGTAGTGGACCACATACGCATCCTGTGGGCGGTATTGGACCCCATACCCATCCTGTGGACGTTAATGTACCCCATATCTATACCGTGAGTGGTAGTAGACCCCATACACATCCTGTGGGCGGTAATGGACCCCATACTAATCCTCTGGGCGGTTGTGAGCCCCATACCCAACTTGTTGGTAATATTGGGCTCAATACCCATCCTATGGGCGTTAATGAGCCTCATACCCATCCTGTGGGTAATAGTGGACCCCATTCCCCTTCTGTGGGTAATAGTGAACCTCATACCCATCCTGTTGGTTATAGTGGACACCATATCCATCCTGTGGGCAATAGTGGACCCCCATACCATCCTGTGGGCTGTAGTAGACCCCATAACCATCATGTGGGCAGTAGTAGACCCTACACCCCTCCTGTGGGTGGTAGTAGACCCCCATACCTATCCTGTGAGTGGCAGTGGACCCCATACCCATCCCAGGGACAGTAATGGTCTCCATACCCATCCTGTGAACGGTACTGGACCACGTTCCCCATTTTGTAGGCGGTGGTGGACTCCATTCCCATCCTGTGGGCGGTAGTGAACTCCATACCCATCATGTGGGCGTTGGTGGGCCCCAAACCCTTCTTGTGTGCGGAAGCGGTCCCATATCCAAGCTGTGGGCGTTAGTGGACCCCATAACCATCAATTTGGCGGTATGGATCCTTTACATATCCTGTGGGTGATAGTGAACCCTATACCCATCTTGTGGTAAGTAGTGGAAAAAGTTACAGAGGCACACATCCGTTCCGTGCTTCGTGAACGATTTGGTTTGGGTTCGTATCCTGGTCACGGGAAGGGGGTGGGGAAGGAAAATATTAACTAGGCGCCAATCCTTAGCTATACGCCTCTGTTCACTCAGCAGTGTTTGAGTACCTGGATGTTGAACGATTGGGTGGTCGTATTTAAGGGGAATCTAGTGGATAAGGCTTACCATGAGCTATGGGATGGAAAAATCTCAGCCTGCTAACAGGAGTCAGCAGTCGCCTGCTCTTGTACCCGCTTAAACTTAAAAAAAATATGTTTACCATCGCTCTACCGTTCAGTCCAAGTGGATGAGAACCATTCCTTCCCCCCCTTCCCCGGTCCCATTTTCTCCCCGACGAAAATTTTCAAGTTGTATGGGGAACTTGATTTCAAAAGTCTGTATTATCTGCGAGGACAGGTTGAATATAAAGCATAGAATTAAAATGACAAGAAAATTTGAAGGACTAATATAAGCAATTTATACCTTGAAGATAAAAGCATTTGCAGATTCCGAGCACTTAACATCGACAGTTTTAGGGTCAAGCAAGGATAAAAATTCTGCACACAGCTCGTGTAACACAGATCTGATATCAATAGGATTTTAAATGCTAGTCATCTATTTGTAACAGTAATTCCTTAATAATTCTCAATGTCAGCTAAAGGTCTTCCTGCTTTCTTTGCTGATTAGTTGTTATATTCTTTCGTGCAGACCTGCAACACATTTATATTGGTCGCTTGTTATTATGCTGTCCTTCCTAATAATGTTTTTTCTGGATTTCTGGAAATATTTTAAATGCGAGTGACAAGTGAATGCCTTATAAAAGAGTTCAATATGGTTGCTGGACAGATTATTCTTTTCTCGGTTGTGAACTATTTTTTTTAAATATAGTTGTGGACTATAAATATAATCCACAAATATTGTGGACTATAATTTTTTTTTAAATATAGTTTAGTCCAGGAAGGTGATCTCAGTGAGTGCGAGGATTTACTCCTTAGATGCGTGCTGAAAAAATCTTCTATTCACAATTCATCTTTCCAAAGTCAGTATTTCATAAGTCCCATAGTTCACATCTATATACTACGAGACAGTCGGGTTGTATGGATGTGAACTCTGTACAACTCATAATGCCCCATTTGAATTCATAATGCTCAATATTAGTTCGTATTGAACATTAGTTTTAACTAATGTTCATTAGTTAAAACTTAACTAATGCATTAGTGCAATAACTAAAGCATTAATTCATAATGCTCCATTTGAATTCATAATGCTCAATATTAGTTCGTATTGAACATTAGTTTTAGATGTGGGAAGCTAATTCATAATATATACTGCATGTGAAATAATGCTTAATATGTACTCATTTTGAGCATTAGTGTTAGGTATGGGGAGCCCAAGAGATGGCTGACTTCCCTCACCTTTCCATAGGTTTTTCCAAATGATAGACAGATTTTGGAATCCTCTGTTGTGATCATTCCAATCACCCACAGTTGTTCCCAGGTTTTCATGGTAATACTGTCTTTCCTCTCCATTGCTAGCAATGACAAGATAAATGTAAATAGTAATTCAGACCGTTCTGATTCAAATTGCAATCAAGATTAGTGTGGATAATTTAATTTGTCGAAAGTTGTAATATCATCGTTTCATTTCTCGTTAAGAAAATATATTGCATTTTGTTATGTCATAGGATAGCAATATCACCAAAGTTTCACCCAGGACGTGACCAGTCCTCAAACATTTCAATTATGTCAGTCTAAAAATTATTTTAACCATTATTCTCACAGAAGTAGAACATCACATATTCCTAAAGGCGTGTTGATGTATTTATAAACCAAATATGAATGCAATAACATTAAAACCTGTTACAGAGATAATTTTTTTATTATAAGTTACTCCTGGTTTACCAGTTCTTTATTTCCGTGGTCCCAAGTTCAGACCTTAAATAGTCTAATTGTCAAAGAGCAGAACATTCAGACCACTTTTGTTCACGTCAGTCTTATAACATGGGAAATTTGTTAAAATGCATCAGCATAATAGGATCCAGCTTGTTAAATCGTATCAGTTTAGTATGAGAAAAAATGTTAACAAGGACCAAATAGTTAACGCACATCAGCTAGATAACGAAGGTTTGTTTTCTTAAAACTGTTGAGCTTGTTAACAAAGGCTTTTTTTTTTTACACGAGTTAGCTTGATAATGTTGTCAGATTGTAAAAACGGATCAACTTGGTAACACAAGTCAAAGTGTTAACATGGGTTAACCTGTAAACAAAAATACTCTCTAAACTCACGTTGCCCAGTTGCCAGTCAACACTACTCTCTTGCACACTCCCAAAATATTTGGTTGTGATACGGTAGATAACTCTATACCGTATATCTCTCCCAACGTAATGATATACCACAGAATGAGACGAAACTCAAAAAATAATCCGAATTGATATACTTTCAATTTGATATAAAATCTTTTCCTTCTCAATATATCTTCCTCACCATCATAGGGTATGGTGCAAGTATTTGCCACTGACACAACAGAAGAAGAAAAAGATGTCTTGAACTTACTAGTTAACGAGGAGCTTCAACACGAGAGTGGACTATCACTTGTTGTTGGCTGGGGATCCCGGAGAGTAGTGAGCAGACAGCGAGGGTGCTGCAGGTATTACCCACCAAGTCTGTTGGCCACACCTTCTTTGTCTTGGTCTGACGCCTGAGTGTTAGCCACGCCTTCCCTGTCGTGGTCCAACTCCCGTGTGATGGCCACACCTTCCCTCTATGGGTTGTCGTCCGGTTATTGACCACACCAAAGACAAAAGGGCCGACTGAGAGGTAGTCGACGCATAGTGGCTCGACGCCCGGAATGGCAACGCCCATGTACCTGACGACAGTTGCATATAAATGTTTTTTTATATCAAATTTTAACCTTTCCACATCCCATTAGTCGGTACCCCAATTATGACTTGTATGATATTCTTTGTTACTTTCGAAAGTTCATTTATTCATTTACAACCCAGAAAGGTAATTTCTGCACTTCGTCCAGATTCTTACTGTGTTTTTGTAATTTGGGTTTCTTGCTGGTACCTCAGGCTGGCTATTAATGTGTCGAGCACATGGCTCGGAATGAACAATTGTTGAGGATTATAAAGGTTCTATTACTTTTCAGTAAAATGTTGTTTATCACCACTTGAACTGTAATAATGTTTTTTTTTTTTGTGAAAATATCTTACATCATCTCATTTAGAGGAAAGGCAAGATTTATACTTGGGTGACATTTACTTTGATAAATACAAGTTATCTTATGATATGTTATTTCCCAGAGCATGACTTACAAGGAGAGGAAAGGTTAATTTTGTCAATTGGTTTAGATGTCTGTTGCTACTCTGGAAACTGATAATTAATGTTCTATTAAAGTTGCCTGTGAGGCTGGATAATTTGTGTTCCCGTGTGGGGAACAGTTTAAGAGTTCCTCCTTCAAATTCTATTATTTTCAAGTATTTATAATTTTATTTGCCCTCTCTCTCTCTCTCTCTCTCTCTCTCTGTATATATATATATATGTATATATATATATATATATATATATATATATATATATATATATATATATATATATATATATATAGATATATACAACTTGCCTAAACACGCAAGAGAAGTTATACAACCTTCGAACACTTTCCCACCACGAGATTCGAACCCTAGCCAGCACAGAAGCCTTACAGCAACTGGCATAACTGGTACGCCTTTAACCCACTGCACCACAGCTCAGACCCTTAAAAGAGATGGTAATTTCAGAGTATTTAAATCCCCCAAAGATTACCACCTCCCAAGGGCAACTAGAGCATAGTTAAGGGCCACTCACGTTCTTTCATCACAATCCTGTTAATATGGGAGAACTCTGAACTCTGGGAGGTGGTGACCCCAGAATTTCTACCTCTCTTATGGCTTTGAAGTATGGTGTAGTGGATACAGCATGCAACTGCCACCTTGTTGGCCAGTGTTCGAGTCCCCTGGTGGGTTGAGAGTCTAAAAAGTTATAAACTTCAGCTAGTGGAATAGGCTAGTCTGTGCATTAAGCATTTGGCCCTTAGTTCTCCCACATAACAGGGCTCGATGAAAGAGCACCAGGGGTCCCACACTATCTCATTGCCTGGGAGAGGATTGGAGTTCTGGTTGGTTAAATACCCCAGAATTCCTACCTCTCTTATGGCTTTGAAGTATGGTGTAGTGGATACAGCGTGCAACTGCCACCTTGTTGCCAGTGTTCGAGTCCCCTGATGGGTTGAGTGTCTAAAAAGTTATAAACTTCAGCTAGTGGAATAAGCTAGTCTGTGCATATATTATATTCATATACACCCTTAGAACACTTTCCCACCAGGAGATTCGAACCCTAGCCAGCACAGAAGCCTTACAGCAACTGGCATAACTGGTACGCCTTTAACCCACTGCACCACAGCTCAGACCCTTAAAAGAGATGGTAATTTCGGAGTATTTAAATCCTTCAAAGATCACCACCTCCCAAGGGCAACTAGAGCATAGTGAGGGGCTACTCACGTTCTTTCATCAAATTCCTGTTAATATGGGAGAACTCTGTGTCTATGCTTAATGCACAACTTGCCTAAACATGCAAGAAAAGTTATACAACCTTAGAACACTTTCCCACCAGGAGATTCGAACCCTAGCCAGCACAGAAGCCTTACAGCAACTAGCAAAGCTGGTACGCCTTTAACGCACTGCACCACAGCTCAGACCCTTAAAAGAGATGGTAATTTTGGTGAATTTAAATCCCCCAAAGATCACCACCTCCAAAGGGCAACTAGAGCATAGTGAGGGGCTACTCATGTTGACCAGACCACACACTAGAATTTGAAGGGACGACGACGTTTCGGTCCGTCCTGGACCATTCTCAAGTCGATCGACTTGAGAATGGTCCAGGACGGACCGAATTATTATACACTTATTATACATATGTACAACGTTTCAAACCAACATGGTTCATTCTCAAGTGATAAGAAATTATAGACCTTGTTATATTTATACCAGTACTACGGGGTCAGGTGAGAAAACAAGTAAAATAAAGGAAAAGACAAGGGGATAAATAGGGAATAAATAGGGGATAATAGGGGACGAAGCACGTTCAAAGATTAATTTTGTGTATTAGGCCTATTATGTTGAGCAGTGTCTTCTGTGTTGGCATCGTTATGTTCCGGTCTTGACCTTACTCTCATGGTGGGTAGAGTAAATAGTTTCATGATTTGGGTGTTCATGGTAGGTTGTTCTATTCTTATGTGGATTGCTTCAAGAATTTGTAATCTTCTTACATCTTGGGATTTGTCTATTAAACAAGTGTTTTTATTCAGCATTTATTTTGTTAGGGTGATGTCATGGGCTTGTCTCATGTGATTCCTAGGGGCACCGGATTGAATATGACAGGTCAAACGCCTCGTCAGCTTGGTCAATATCATACCTATGTACTTGGATTAAAGGATACATCCTTCGTGGGGGCAAGTGTACATGTATACAACACTTGACTGCTGTAAAGGGTTCTCCGTCGGCTTTGGGCTGTTTTTAATAAGAAGGTCGGTTATCTTGAGGTACTGCCAGAAGCAATACATCTGATGTACAGGATCCCTTAACCACTCGACCAACACTACCAGACAAATGAGGATGGTAGCCGAGGCTATTTCCATCCCCCTGCTGGCACTCGGTTGGTAATCTTTGGCATGGTATTTTATCAAATCACCTCATTCTTTGGGGCGCACGTGAGGAACACAAATGCGAACAAGCATGAACGGTCTTCGATATATTCGATCTCGAGAAGCAAAAGAAGGTTACCACCAAAGTTACCTTGCAAGCAGAACTTATTGCAGAAGGAGGAAAGTTTCGAGGTAACTACAGAAGCACCATACTGTCCAGATACCCACGCCCACATACAGACTGGCTAAGCGACTCAACGGGTTGCTGACTCCTTACGTACCCTGTGCTTTCAGCTTGAAGTCTCCTAAGGAAATTGTCGACTTACTGCGCGGAGCACGGGCCACGGGGATAAGAGCCTCGTTGGATGTGGAGTCACTATTTAACAACGTACCTGTGGACGAGACAATCGGGATGATAGCAGACAGAATGTATCGTGACCCGCCTTGCACTCCTCTTGACATGCTAGAAAACATACTGAGGAAACTACTTCAATCCTGCACTAAAGAGGCACCCTTCGTGAGCCCAGATGGGCACATGTATAAGCAAGTAGATGGAGTCACCATGGGTTCTCCCTTAGGTGTCCTGTTCGCGACCTTCTACATGGACACCATCGAGCAGAGGGTCTTAGTTTACATGGACTTGAGACCCGCCATATACTGCAGGTATGTTGACGACATTTTTACACAGGTACCTGATGCCAGATGTCTGCAGCAGCTGAAGGAGGCATTTGAACAGAATTCTGTGTTGCGTTTCATGTACGAGATAGAGAACAATGGGAAGCTGCCCTTTCTGGATGTAACAGTCACGGAAAGGAGCGGAGGCTTCCATACTGTAGTCTACACCAAAGAAACAATCAAAGGAATGTGCCTCAATGCCAATAGTGACTGCCAAGACAGGTACAAGAGGAGTGTTGTCAACGCTTACATCGAAGAAGTCGATGAAGAACTCTGTAGGGTAAGGCAAGTTGTAGTCAACAACGGCTTCTCTAACGGTTTCGTTAAAGACATCACAAAAGAAAGGTAAAGCGCCATGCAACTTCTGAAGAGTCAACCAACACAACACTTGTAACCCCAATTACACTATTTTACAGAAACTTCTTTTCGACGGCTCATAAAACGGAGGAAAGGGTCCTCAAAGATATTGTTAATAGGAACATCATCCGTACAGACAAAAATCAGAAAGTACAATTGATAATTTATTATAAAACAAAAAAAACGGCCAATCTACTCATGAAAAACTCCCCAGACACCAAGCAGAATGCTTTGAAGGAGACCAACGTTGTCTATGCATTTAAATGCTCACTTGGGGACTGTAAGCTCTAAAGAACTCAGTAAATAGGCAAGACAACAACGTCTCTTTCCAGGCGACTAACAATGTATTAGCAACCAGGAGCCATCAAGGAACACATAACCTCTTCTCACACCCAGACCATCACCAGAGAAATCTTAACAAACAACACAGAAATCATCAATAGGTACACAGATAGCAGGCGGCTTGACATCAGTGAAGCACTACACATCAAAAAGTCAGCACCAGTAATCGACAGCCAATTAATGTACAAAGATATTCTACTTACTTCAAGACCCCGAACCAATTTGGAAGCAGCAAGAGGAAGTATGGGCCAATAGGCCCATACTTTGCATTTGTTCGCATTTGTGTTCCTCACGTATGCCCCAAGGAATGAGGTGATTTGATAAAATGCTATGCCCAAGATTACCATCTGGGTGCCGGCAGAGGGGAGGGGGTCAAATAGCTTCGGCTATCACCTCCTTATGTCCGGTCGTGATGGTCAAGTGGATTAAGGCGTCCTGTACATACCAGTTGCGTTGCTCCTGGCAGTATGGGTTAGAGTCACTTCTGGGGTGTGAGATTTCAGTTGCATATAGTCCTGGGGACCATTCAGGCTTGTTCGCATTTGTGTTCCTCACGTGTGCCCCAAAGAATGAGGTGATTTGATAAAATGCTATGCCCAAGATTACCATCTGGGTGCCAGCAAGGGGGTAGTTCAAGTAGCTTCGGCTATCACCTCCTTATGTCCGGTCGTGATGGTTAAGTGCATTAAGGTGTCCTGTACATAGCAGATGCGTTGCTCCTGGCAGTATGGGTTTGAATCCCTTCTGGGATGTGAGTTTTCAGTTGCATATAGTCCTGGGGACCATTCAGGCTTGTTCGCATTTGTGTTCCTCACGTGTGCCCCAAAGATTGAGGTGATTTGATAAAATGCAATGCCCAAGATTACCATCCGGGTGCCGGCGAGGGGG